>NC_136740.1:1172500-1255000 GCF_936440315.1 Barbus barbus
GCCTTTGTTTTTAGAGAATGCGTCTCTTATTCTGCTGCTCTCTGTTGAGATGTGATGATCAGGTTCACACATGTCCATTCTGATACCAACTGGAGAAAAATGAGTAAAACAGTCAGTTTTTAGCACTGAGAAAATGTGTACAGTTGAATGCACAGCCTTTCCAAGTGTATGTCACGTTATATCGTGTGTTCAAATGGGTGCTCAACACACATGCACTAAAAAGTTTAGTAACACTTTATTTAAAGCCGCTATGTATAATGCATTACAAAAGTTTTTAATGCTTTAATTATGCCTTGTTATGCAGCTTATAATGCATTGTATGATCTCATGAATAATTATAATCAAAGTTATAATACATATTACATGTATTTACAGTATGTATTCACTGTTGCATCCTTAGAAAGTATGATGCATTAAAACACATGACAACCAATTTCAAATGTAACAAGAAAGATTCCAATATTTAAACCATTTTTACTTTGGTTACGATATTTATGAAAACAGCAGCCATAATTGCCAGAACTTTACTGTAAAAAATACATTTATAAAATTTTAGATTTTATGATTTAACATAAATTAAATTAAAAAACAAACAAACAAACAAAAAATACCAACTCATATTTCTTTAACTGATCAAAGGTAATATACAAACCTAGTGAATAAACCAAATCTGTTTTGTACCTTTATAGTTGTTACAGGGTTTGTTTTAAACATGTTTTTAACCGCAGCAAATTCACTAATACATTGCTTTACCATTAAATTTATTTATTTAATTAATTAATAATTTATTTTCTGTGTAGGAGCAATGCAATATGTTTTTGTATTTGTTTAATGTAGACTTGTGTGAATCTTTTATTTAAGCGCTCATCAATACGGCCGTCTTGCGTGTTGTGGCCTTAATAGCCACTTGTGTAATATCTTGTTCTGAACATTGATGACTTGCTCTTGATTTGAAAAGTTCCCCAGCTGAAGTTTGTGTACCTGTGTAGATCCCTGTAATTAGCACTTTGACATCCATTGTGTTTGATATTAGAATGATGCATATATCCTGATACTGGAATGAGCTGCAAAAAAAGCTTGGCCCATTATTTCCGACAGTGAGGGCTGAGGAGATGTTCGTCCTGTGGGATGTGTACCAGTGTTTCCAAATCTGATCTGGGTAACAGAAACAATGAGAACGGCCTGCTGCTCCGATACGCCATGCTTTCTTAACTCTGTAAATATTCATGTTTCCTTTCCTTTTCTTTTGTTAATTGACAAGCAGGGCTCATTATTTCTGGTTTGAATTCATTTGTGGCGAATGATCTCGAAAAGACATGATGCTCAGTGATTTTAATGATGCTCTCAGATCGCTAATAGCTGCTTCTACGAGTCTATGAAAAACTGTTTCTCCAGCATCATCCCTTTCATCATAACCAAACCAAGATAAGCTTCAAAGAAAACATCCCATTCGGCTCTCCAGCGGAGCTTTAACATCTGAAGAACAGACGCACTGCGCTGCTGAGACGCGTGTGTGTTTCCGCTGGAGAAGTTCCTCGCTGGATTCACACAGTTCATTGGGTTTTGGAGCGTTTTCAAGCAGCAGCTCCTGGAGACAAGAGCATTTATCTGTGGTGCAGTCAGGGCTCCTCCAGGGGCCGCCCGGGGCCGCCTGAGGAAACAATTCCCTTCCGTTCGCTGGCCGCAGGCCGTTCAGGGCCACCCTGCAATAGAAAAGAGAAAAACTAGCTCTTTTATTGATAGACTTCTGCTGTTCTTCAACATACAGACAAAGACTGGCAAAATGCCTTGTGTTCAGTCTCTTAATGGGGCAGGTCACCCAAAAATAAACATTTTATCTCACCCTCGTGTCAGTTCTTTCTTCTGTGGAACACAAAAGAAGATAGTTTTAGTTTGTCCATACAGTGGAAGTCTATGGAAATCAGTGTCTGGGTTACTTCTGTTTACTGAAACCTTACTAACCCTAACTAAAAATAAAATTAAATAAATAAATATATATAATAATAATATATATATATATATATATACACACACACAGTATATATTTAGAAAATATTTGCATGTATTTACATGTATATATTTATATTCATATAATTCATATGATATATTAATATATTTAATATATAAATGTAACATATTTTTCTTAAATGTATGCATGCATGTGTGTATTTATTTATACAAAATAAATATACACAGTACACATATCATGTAAACAAAAACTTTTATTTCGGAAGCGATTAATCACAATGAATCGTTTGACAGCACTAATATATATATATATCTATATATAAACTCATTTTATTTTAGCTAGTTGCTAAGACAACATTGTTCATATTAACTTGATGTGCTAAAATGAATAACACAAATATAGAGACATATTTAAAAACAATACAAATGGCAGAAACATACAACAAAATTACTAAAAGTGTAACTAAAATGAATGAAAAACAGAAAATGCGCAAATAAAATCTAATTCAAAATATTAACAACAACTATAATAGTATCTCAGTGATACTAAAATAACACTGACTTGCGTTCTTAATATATTCTTTTTGGGCTCTTCAGAAGATATAAAGTCATACAGGTTTGAAACGACATGAGTTACAGTAAATGATGACAGAACGATCATTTTTGTGTGAACTGAGGCTTTATGATGTCTTTAATAGCCTTCAGCAGTGTTATAGTTTCAGACGTGACTTCAGTGTTTAAAACATCAAAACCATTTTGTTCTATTTCTACTGTTCACTCTCCGGGGAATAAGCTTTTTGTTAATTAATAGTGGTTTAATACAATGAGGTGAATTTCAATGAATCAGCCCTTAATCAATTAGCTACACAATTTTAAAACCCTTTTTCCATCTGACTGCTCTGAATGCATTCCTCGGTGCTTTCGGACGTCTATTATAGCAGCTTCAGCTTTGTCAGGCATCATTATTTTCAAATTGGGCTTGTCGGCTCACAGGTTTGGAAAAGAAAGCCATTAAAATTCCCCATCCAGTAAGAATGATCACATCCATCTCGTGGACACGTGTGAGAAACTACTGTTCAGATGATCCTCTCAGATTAGATGCAGATGTCAATTATATTTTAGCAGGAAATGTCACATAAGTGTCTCGTAAGTCTCGTTCTGTGATGACAGTGTGTTGGGAAACTGTAAATGCAGCTAGAGAAACAAGCAAACCTCGATTTACTGCCTTCTCCACAGACAGAACGGCAGTGCTGAAACTTTGCACTCGACATCTGACAACGACTTGCTACAAGTAAAGTTTTTACACCTCAAAGCTGACTGCAGGTGTAAAGCGGATCAGGACAGCGGGCCAGAGCTCATGCAGACGGCAGCAGGATCAGCTTCTGTTTGCATGTGTTTGCAAGGGGAAACAGGCACAATACGAGCTCCCTGAGCCACTAGGCTCCTGTCACCTCTGGATTTCATTGTCAGCATCCAGCGAGAGTGAATTTTGGCTTGGCCTCTCATGTAATGCTCCCTGGACAAGCAACTGGGCATGTGATCCATCAAATCCCAAAACACTGCTGGACTTGATCTGGACTGTGTTTTTCAGTGTGCTGGGCAGATTCACTCTTGCATACAATAGTAGTATATCTTCTGCATTAAAGCTGTGGAATTTCTGCACCAACAGTGACTGAATAGAAGCTCGGTCTCATGAAAATGTGTATAAATAGTATGCCAAATAAAAACGTGGTATTGATAGACAAAAAATTGACTTTGGCATGCCTTCGCACTTGTTTGGTGTGCATATAATATGCAGTGTTCGTGTGCATATGATACGCATCTACCCCACAACCCTAATCCTACGTCATTTTTTGGCATATCAATACCACAAGTTTTTGTTTTTATTGGCATACTATTTATACGCAGTTTCATGAGATCGGGGTTTTTTATTTGTTTGTTTTTTTCAGTATCTTAAAAACATATTAAAGTGCCACAGAGAGCCTTACAACTTTTCAGCAGAATAACAGTGCTCACCATACTTGGCCACACATCACTTCACTTTCACTAAATTTGTTTATGTCTGGCTGTGCAAACCATGCTTTCTGAATGAAGGACAATTCAAGACAGGTTTTTTTTTAAAGTTAAAACTCGAGGATGGATCAGTACCCATTGTTCATGATCCAGCAGCACCTCTAGAAGAAGTTTTCTCATTTTTTATGTTTTTTATTTAGTTGCGAATCGCGTTTGTTCTTCCACAGAAGCGAGGGACAGGGTGAGCAGAGATCATTAGCATGTAAAGAGATATGCACCGAAACAAGTCGCTGTTAACAGAGCTGTTTTTGACAAGGAAACACTGGAATCGAACAATGCCTTAGAAAAAAAAACTGTTAATCTTAAAAATAAAAATAAAGCATATACATTAACCCTATAGGAAATATAAAAGTTATCAGATAAGCATGTTATAAACTTCTGAAATGTTGGTGTTTCATGTTTTAGAGCTGTCACTGCAATTTATGAAAGAACTCAATTAAATCTGTATGTGGGAGTGTGTGTGAAAAATCAGATGTAACCCCCTTTTTAATCATTAACATTTTCATAAGTAACTGTAATTGAATTACAATTTTTTTCTTAGTAACTGTAACTGATTACAATTACTTTTATTTTGTAATTAAATTAGCTAATTCCGTTACATGTAACTAGTTACTAATCTGACGAAGAAACAGACTCAGCTACATCCTGGATGGCCTGAAGGGGAAGACATTTTCAGCACATTTTCCCTTTTAGGTGAACTATTCCTGTTGCTCAGGATATGTAAATGTAATGTGTAATTGCACTTCAGAGCAAAAAGTGACTTACAGTGTAATGGGCATATGTCTTTAAATTTGATTGTACATAAAACAATTTGGATATATTGCTTGTGAACAGAACATGTTCAACCCAAAGTGTGTGTGTGTGTGTGTGTGTGTGTGTGTGTGTGTGTGTGTGTGTGTGTGTGTGTGTGGCACGATGGTGCAGTCACGAGTGAAAACCCCACCCGCGGAGCCCCTGGGACGGGGACTGAGGCGCACCGTCTGGAACGGAGTGTGTCCCGGGCACGTGTGTACAATACAACCGCAAAATTGATTTGGACAGCTGCTCGACAGAGCCACATGTGTCCCAGGTTAACTTTACAGAGGCCGATGTCAATCCAAACTCACACAGGGACAGAAAGCTACTCACAGATACAGTACACTTCAGATCAGCACACGCTACATTATGCATGTTTCTGTGCTATTATTAACTTCTAATGAACGTCTTACATGTGTTAGACACAATGGCAGTATATTGTATGCATTCAAACTCTAAAATGTACCAATGATACGGGAATAGTTCAGCCAAAAATGAGAAGTCATTATTTACTCTCCCTCATGTAGTTTCAAAGACTCATGAAAACGAAGTGCACTTAAGAATATACTGAATACGCACTCGTAGTGTACTTCAAAACTCATTTGTAAAGAACTGTACTTATTAATTAAATAAAAGGCCACTTTAATGCACTTAAGTGTCTTTGAGACATCAAACGAATCATTATGATTTAATTATCTTTTGTCATGCTTTAAAGACGTACACCTATTTTGATGTGATGACTAACATAAGAAAGCATGTTATTACATTTAAAGTTAATATATTTTAAATGTACTTAATTACAGCTTTATCAATGCAAATGTATAATTACAAATATATTTAAATAAATATGATACAAGTTTCAATAGAAATGCCATTTTAAAGTATAATTAATTTTATCATAAATGCTTGTCAGTGCATTTAGCAGTAACACTTTAACCATATTTCAAAAACAAAATATGTAATCATGAAATTACATATAAAATGTACTTAAGTCCTACTTAAGTGGATAAAAAAAGTTCAACTAGTTGCATTTAATATAAATCAAAATATAATACTTTTCCATTTAATTACAATTACAGTAACATGCATTTAAGTGCTTGAAAGCATGCAGTTCACACCCAAGTATACACATTTAAAGCATGTTATTTCTGTAATAAGTACTATTTTTGAACATATAATGTGTACTTCTCACATCCAAGTCATCCCCTTTTTGAAATTTTGCCATCTGGCCGGCGCTACAGAGCCACAATTACCAGGACAGCCAGGCACAAGAACAGTTTCTTCCCCTAGGCAATCCACCTTATGAACAGTTAAATGACCCCCCCCCCCCCCCCCACACACACACACAAAATATGATTATTGTAACAATGTGCAATAACCTTATATTTATTTGCTACCACCTCCATCCTTGAACATCCCTGTATCTCCTTCTATTCTATCCCATTCTATCCTCTATTGCACAACTGTATATACAATCATTTATGTTTCAATTATTTTCCTTTTCATTTTTTTGTTTATTTATTATTTAGATATGTGTATTTTTATTATTATTATTTTTTTTTTTTTATATATTTTTTTTTTTTATTCTCATCTCATTTTTATTGTCTGTGTGTCGTTGTCTCTGTGAACTGGAAGCTTATGACCCTAAAACAAATTCCTTGTATGTGCAAGCAAACTTGGCAATAAAAGCTCTTTCTGATTCTGATTCTGATTCTGATTCTGTTTAAGGGTTTCAATATAGTTGACCACACTGTAAAAATATAAATAAAAAAATAAATAAAAAGTTATTTTCTAGAGTATGTTTTACAAGAAAATACTCTTTCAGTCTTATTTACAAATGTCATGTTTGATTTGGTGTTGTTACCTGCTGTTTCTTTGTAATTATTTGTGAAATATACCAGCAGTTCCTGAGTGAGAATTGTTTCAAAGTGAATCCTTTTGTTTCAGTGCATGTAAAAATTTAAAATATAATGTATGACTGGGGTACATATAAAGTTTTTGTAAACGTAGATGTGTGAGTAACAGACCAAAGTAAATCCTTGTACTGAATCTTTATTAATAAAAGCAGCAACTTTTTTTTTTCACAGAGAAAAACAAATAATGGCATACGGGAGGAAAACAATATGAGAGTGAGGAAATACTGAAAGAACCATCAGTTTTTCAGAAAAATTAACTTAGAAGGTAAAAAAAAAAAAAAAAAAATTAATATGTGATATAATTGATCTGAACTGTATGAAGAGAGTCTCTTCATACAGTCTCTTCTGTCTGGTTTCAGTCTGAGGTGAGACGAGCTGCTGTTTGTGAGCTCACATGAAAGCTGATATAATTTGGGCATTTTAACTTCTGATATATTGCAAGCAGAGCTGAGGAGCAGTCAGTGGCCCCAGCGAGCGCTGGCTTCCACACGGTCTCATGTTTACAGTGCCATCGGATCGGGTCAGCCCGCGAAAGCAGACATATTTGTTACAAACAACTGTGCCTGTTTTTAACACCCACTCAGAGATAGCGGACAAGATAACAGGCCAGGTGAGGAAGTCACACAATTGTCTAGCTAATTATAACATTTAGAAGGACAAAAGAGGCCCTCAGGTGCAGGCCATGAACCTGCACGCTTTTATAACAGTGCATTAAAAATGAGAAAATATAAGCATATAAGTTTCATTCTTATTGAAGTGACATACTGCCAAGTATGGTGACCCATACTCGGAATTCGTGCTCTGCATTTAACCCATCCAACGTGCACACACACACACACACACACAGCAGTGAACACACACACACACTGTGAACACACACCCGGAGCAGTGGGCAGCATTTATGCTGCAGCGCCCGGGGAGCAGTTGGGGGTTCGGTGTCTTGCTCAAGGGCACCTCAGTCGTGGTATTGAGGGTGGAGAGAGCGCTGGACATTCACTCCCCCCACCTACAATCCCTGCCGGCCGGAGACTCGAACCCACAACCTTCGGATTACGAGTCCGACACTATATCATTTTACTATAACAAATCATGATGTTTGGCTCTTCTTTGCTTGAAGTTTGCTGTGCATCTGGCCTGTGCATTTACATAAACATGAATAATGTTCAGAATCAGTGCTGTTTAATAAGTGCCAGCATAATAACTGTGCTCTTATCTGAATAACTCCATAAGCTTATATTGAAATCCAGTGATGCAGAAGAGCATCGACGATTGCATTCAAACATGAACGTCTTTGCTCGACACAACAGACTGTATTTTTGCATATCTCAGTGTGTTCGGCCGGATCCTCAGATGCTCATCTGTGTCCTTAATCAAGTTGACAGCTTTAGCCCTCTCATGAAGAGATAACGTTTTTCCTAGACGTAAGCTTGCGTAAGTTTGCAGCGTGCACTCAACACCTTGTAATCACTGCTGTCTGGGTTTAAGTGTGCTTCAGGATCTACTGACTCCATCTTCAGTCAATAAATTATGCCCAAGTCGGGCCAACTGCAGAGATGAGTGCTGGATGTGTACGTGATGGACTTCAGCTGCATTTGTGCCGGCTGTTTGTTCTGTCAAAGAAAGAACGCCATGTCTGTGCCAATTATTATTAATATTTCATTATTATCTTTTTAAATGCACTGGAATAACAGCCATATGACCATGAGCATGGCCGATCTTGCCTGATTTGAGAAGCCAGGCAGGGTTTGGCTCGGTTAGATTGGGCAGATAGGAAAAAAAACAAAAACAATGGAAAAATTATACCAGCGTTAGGATATTATACTCATCTAGGCACAAAATAAAAATATTCCATAGTATTCCAATTATTAAATGTTTGGGGGATTTTCCTTGTTCTCCCCTGTAAAAAAAAAAAGTTTTAAACAAAAATGTTTACGAAATATTGGAATCAATCTTTTCATAAACTTCTTAGCTTTCAGTTAGCATGGGTTTTGCATTTCTTTTTGGAACTGATTGATCTAGGCCTCATTGATCCGATCTTGTGCACTTCAGTAAAAATTGCCAAAATTGTCTTTTTAGACAATTTTTAGTGGGACTTTTTAGTGGGAGCACCAGGTTAGGTAAAGAAATGTATGCATAGTACAAAGGTTAAGCATGGTGAACACTGCAACAAACAAACAAATAAATAAATAAATACATACATACATACATACATAAATGGAAATAAATGTTTACTAAAATAAATAAATAAATACAATTCTTAAAGGAACATTTACTTGAGTAGAACAATGGCATAAGATATTAAGTACTGTTTTCTGAGGAAATAAAATCTATATTAAGTGTTTTTATGCTTAGAACAAAGACAATTATCTGTCAGTGTGGTCAAAAACAAATCAGTTTTATTCAAATTCCTTTTTTTTTGGCAGTGTAGGAACTGTTTTGACTGTTTTAATGAAGTAAAGAGGAGTGAAACAGGTCTCTTTACATTTGAGAACAGAGGTGTATGCTAATTACATTATAGTTCCTGTATCTTGGTATTTGTTGCTCTGGTTTTGTCATTATAATAACGTCATGAAAAGGCACGGTGGTTTCCCAGCAATATGCTAATATTTATGTAGGGCTTAAATTTGCCTGTGTTTACCCAGCAGTCACTGTGTGTCGATATGCTTGTTACAACTCACAGCTAACACTGCTTTGTGGACATGATTGTATCATTTAATTTATGCCCTATGAGATACTTATGAGTACATGTGCAGACTCTGAGTGTAAATAATGAATATTGCTGTGTATTGAAGTATTGGTTCCAGCCGCTTAATTGTGTTTGTTTAAGGAAATACAAGATTTACTAATATCAGTGTTTGATTTCACAAAATAGTTAATGTGTAAAGATACCTCTGCAGTTCGCTTCTAGGAAAGAGTGCGTAGTGCAAATAGTAGTTTTAAACTGGTAAACTTTGCCACTCATGATCTGTTTGTGCTACAAACATAAATGATGCATCCGTCATGTTGAGGAAATTACTTTATTACTCACAACGCATCATGGAAAAGAGATTTGCATGAGCAAATAGCCCTTATGTTTTCATCAAAATTGTTATACATTTGTAAACAGTCACCTCATGCGATCATTTGTCTGTTTTCCTTCACTTGTACTATCTTTGTCCAGCGATGGCAGTCATGCTTTGTGAACAGCCGGCCCAGTCTGTGAGGATTAATGGACATTTATATTTCATTAAATCCATTGCTCAGTGGAGAATAATATATCATTCAGCAATATTGAAACATATGTCAAGCCTATCCTCTTACCCATAATTCAGTTAGACTCACATGTGATGATCAAGTGTTATTACAGGCCAATATATCATCTGAAGCGGGCCGCAGCATCTCTGTGTTTCTCCGCTGTGCTGAAGGAGCTCCTTACCAGATGAGTTAACTCAGGGGAAGGACAGAGCCGTGAAGTCCATCAGCTTACCTGCAACATCCACGCTGTAACAGTCCTTTAATATTCCTTAATATCATCAATTCATGAAGCACAGCTTAGTACCTTAAGAAATCAAAAGAGGTAAAATCAAATACAGAATGCAAATAGATGTTATTATATATACATATTGGTGATTTTTAGTGGATTTATGAAGTCAGCTCTGCTAAAGTTCACACAGGTGTAAAGAATCACATTAACAAATTAATTGTTTTCATCTTCAACATCTCTATCTATTAGTTCAGCATTACAAACCCAAGAAACGTTTGTCTGTCCAAAAATAAATGAATTAATGAATAATAAAAAATATAAATAAATAAATAAATAAATAAATACATACATACATGTCATTATTTGAAATAAACATTAACTGAAATAAACTAAAATATATATTAAAAAAAATATTTCAGTTAGTTGGCAAAGCAAAATTTCTTATTTTCATTTATTTTAACTTGATGTAAAATAAGTAAAACTAATCAATATAACATAATAATAATAATAATAATCCCAAAAGACACAACAAAATTACTAAAGCTTTAAGTAAAATTTAAATAAAAATTGAAAATATATATGTATGAAAGAAACAGCATAGGCTTACTTCAAACAAACAGAGTATTATAAATTATTTATTCACATGTATATGTATATGTATATATATATATATATAATTTATAATACTGTGTCTGTTTGAAGTTATGCTGTTTCTTTTATTTCTTTGATACAATATCAGATCGGGTGACATTTTTGTTTAAATCTAATGCAGTGACATTTGTTGATTTGTAGTGTCCAATACAGTAGTTGAAGTACAGTTTTGTGTAACTGTCCTCATGAAATATGTCCTCTGCTCAATATTCATCGCTGCCCAGGACACTTCTCGGCCCCGCTGAAGAGCAGGGTTTGGGACAGACAGTCGGTCTGCTGTCAGCTTGTGTTCAGTCTGTCACACTACACTCACCTCCTGCTGTTTCCAGTAATCAATACAGGCCTGAAATCAGCAGCGCTCTCCACCTCCCACACTAGCTGTTTTGTCCTGCTATCAATAATGTATTTCATCCCCCCTTTCTAGTCCACACTCCGTCGACTCCACACACTCCTTTTTGCCAAACACACACTCGCTCACACAACATCAGGTCTAACATTTCTATTGCATTTGCTAATCATTAATCAATAATTCAGGGCGGCTGTCAGGAATCTGGTCTATGAACTTCCATTCGCTCGCCACCAGAGGTCACTCGTCCATCACATTGACTTTCACACCACACAGACTGTTACATATTACCCTGGACTACATTTCCCATCATTCATTGCACTAAGTACACACAGCTGTCTCAATCACACACTCACACTTAAGAATTATCACGCAATCACACACCCTACATAAACTTTGACTTCCTCTTCCTCTCTGCCGAGTATTGTATTGCGTTTATCACTCCTCTAGTGTTTGCTGCCTTACCGAGCCAGTCTGTGTTTTTCTGTTTAGTTCCAGTATTGTTCTGCATTCATAACTCTCCTAGTTTTAGCTGCGAGACGGAACCCACTTTGTTGTCATAGTTTTGCCTTGTGTGTTTTTCTAGTGTTTTGATTCTTGCCCGTGTTTCCTGGATTTACCCTTTGCCTTGCCGTTTGGACTCTGTTTGCACCTCTCTTGGACTACAGCTTGTATACTTGGATTATCTCTCTGCCTTGCCCTTTCGGATATTTTTCGCCGATCGTCGACTCTCGCTAGCCCTAGGATTGCGCTGTGTCTTGCCCATACCATACCTGTTTGCCGTTGTTTGACCCTGCCTGTTTATTGACTATGTTCATAAATAAAAGCTTGCACTTGGATCCGCACGTCTCACGTCTCGTTCGCCCCGTTACAGAGGCTCTCTGGTGGTGAAGAGTCTGTGCTTCCTGGAACATATGGCAGAAGGTCATGAGACTCGGGTTTCAGCCTCATCTTATCACAAAACACAGCCAAGGAAAACAAAATGCTTCAAGTTGTGTTTCTTGCGTTTGTCTCTGTACACCCTTAAAAATAAAGGTTCCAAGAGACGGTGTTAGCAGTGATGCCATTAAATAACCATTTTTGGTCCCCAAAGAACCTTTCATTCACTCCTTTTAAAATAACCATTATTTCTTTGAAGTTCTTTGAAGTTTGAACAACATATGAATAATCTTAAGAACCTTTTTCATGGATGTTAAAGGTTCTTCAAGCAGCCATTAAGGAGCCAATTAAGGACCTTTATTTATTTGTCTGTTTGTCTGTCTGTCTGTTTGTTTGTTTATTATTTATTATCGTTAAATGCATTTGTATTTTATTTTAATTGCTTGTTTATTTTGAGTGATTACACTTTTAATTTTTTCTTTTTTTTTGCAGTGATGCCATAGAAGATCCATTTTTGTTTCACCACATAAACTTTGGAATCATGCTAAGTGAATAATAAGTTTATCATAATAAGTGTCCCTTAAATTGTTTGACTTTCATGTGATTTCTCATTTCCCAATCATAGTTTGCCGCATGTGCTTTCCTACTCTTAAAAATAAAGATCGCAGAGGGTTTTCACAGTGATGCCATAGATCATGATCAGATCTTTCAAAAACGGATGAATCCCACACACTCATATTTTAATGCAGGGTTTTGGTCAGGCGATTTTTAGCATTCAAATTTTTTATCTCTTCTTTTGTTGGTTGTACTATGTGTCTAAGATTTGCTGTTTTGTTTTTAGGGTGACTTTTTAACATTCGTATGAAAAATTGCCTCTTTGGCTAATTCTGGCACATTTACAGCCATGTTTTTTAATGTGCATTGCTCATGTAAACAAACAAATTAAACTAAACTAAACTAAACATGACTGAGATGCTGCATTGAAACATGATTTGGTGTGCGATAGCAGTGTGTGGGTTATTTTTATTAGACTATTCACTTTTCTTTATATTAATCTGCTCATATGATTTGTAAGCAGTTGTACTGATGTTTTAATTATATTTATGAACCGTACTTAAAAGAGCCATAGTTTTTTTTTAATGTAAGGAACATTTTAATAATCTAAAGACCTTACTTTTCACTACAAAGAATGGAAAGGTTAAAGGTTCTTCATGGAAACATCAGTGCCTGTACTTTTAAGAGTTTATGTGGTGAATCACTGAATGTTTGATTTTTGTGTTATCACTCATTTCCACAGTCCTCCGGCGTCTCATTTTTCATCCCAGTGTCTTTGGGTAAGGTGGTACAGCTCTGAGCGGATCATCTCGTGCAACCGTCCTGCGGTCTGGAGGTGAGGATGACCAGCGCAGCGGCCTGGGGTTTTGGCTGGGAAAGCTTTACATATGGACGCCTCTGTGGGCATCCATCCCTGGTGAAGGATGGCAGCTCTCACACTCACTCATGACCCGCTGGGCTGCTGATAAATCGAGGATGCCACCGTAACACTCGCACTACCAGACCCGCTCGCACTCCCAGGGCAAGCCTTTGTTGTCCCAAAAAACAGATGCGCAGTATTTCACTATTGGATGATGAGAACAGACTTCCCGCACTTTCTTACTGCTGAATTTCTGTGGTGTTTCTGTGACCTTTGCAGTCGCTCCTGATTGCTGGATAAGGATTTTTATAGAAACTGCTGATTAGATTGTCATGTCTCTGCCAGGTATCAGTATCAGTCTTCTGAAATAATAAATTGGAAAAATTGTTAGTCATGCACAAATGTCTCCAATAAAACCATGGTTTGCTGGCAAGTCAACTCAAACACTCACAAAAAAAAAAAAAAAATGTAAAGGAGACCATATTTTCAGTCAAAAACTGAAAATATATATTTAACTGTGGCAACTGATTAGGAAAAAAAAAATTATAAAACATTTAAGCTAATAGCTTTAGGAAAAGACTTTCTGAAAATAAACACTTATTAGACTCATGATCATCTCTATCTTTACACTTATGCTTCTGTTCAAAAATGTGTATTCGGTAAGATTTGTTAAAGTCTCACGAAGGCTGCATTTATTTGATAAAAAAAAAAAAACTACAGTAAAATTAGTGACATTGTGAAATATTAAACCGACTTTTAAAGAACTGTTTTCTATGTGAATATGTGTTAAACTGTAATTTATTTCTGTGATCTGCAGCTGTATTTCCAGCATCATTTCTCCAGTCTTCAGTGTCACATGATCTTCAGAAATCATAATAATATACTGATTTACTGATCAACAAACATTTCTGATTATTATCAATGTTGAACGCAGTTGTGCTGCACAATATTTTTGTGGAAACTGTGATACATTTTTATTTCTCAGGATTCACAGATTAATAGAAAGTTCAAAAGAACAGCTTTTATTTAAAAGAGAAATTGTAACATTAAGTAGCATTACTTTTTTGTGACATTATAAATGTCTTCATTTTCACTTTTGATCAATTTAATGCATGCTTGCTGAATAAAAGTAATATTTTCTTTCAAGTAGCATACATATGTATTTTAAAGTCTGTTTAATGCAGTCTGTTTAATGTCATGAGTCACTGATTTCAGATCTCCCAAGTCAGATTTCTGAGGCAGTGCTAAAATCAGCCAGAGGGATGATTGGGAAGTGTGTATGACACCAAATCCCGGGTTCTTTTATTTATTTATTTTCCTTTCTTCCACAGCTCTTCTCTGGCTAATTCTAATGAAGAGGTCTCCGATGGCTTCATTTGCGAGGGAGTTAATTGGTTTTGCTGCTTCCTGCTGGAGTGAGTGTGTGTTTGGGCGGCTAGTCGCTGGGTGTCTCCGTCGCCCCATTAGCTCACACTTTAATTAGATCTGGCAGCCACCTCATAATGATAAATGCTGCAGAGATGAATGGAAATGCAAATGCTGTTGAAGTAGCCCCTGCCTTCACGGCCCGCCATCTTTAACACTTTCCTGCTGTCAAATCTATCATTGTCATGTGCGGGAGGGAAGGGGGTCCCACTGTAGCGCGCTGGGATACGCAGAGTTAAAAGTCAGAGAGGATGATGGGAGGAGAAATCTCAGCTCAAACGCTCCACGGAGGCTTTTCCTCAAACTCCCAGACTCTCCAAAATCCATTTCACTACATCTGTGCAGCTCTGGCTGTGTCTGCCCCAAACATAACCACAGTTTGCTTCTGTGTTAGAGATGTGTAGAAAATTAAGATTAAAATGATGTTCAGATGTTCAGATGTTTTTCCTTCATTATCTGATCCAACTTACCCAGTTCATCCTGTAAAGAAACTGATGCATAAGAAATTTTTATTTGCGCACATAGTTTATTTCAATCATCTAAGCCTATATATCCTACTGTATCATATGTGATACATGGATTTCTAATGTCTATTAATGATCGACCTGATCAAACCTGTCACACTCAATCTACTGAATCTCTTCTGTTGTCTGATTGATAGTTTACAGTTATTTTTACCCAGTAAAAGCTATTTTACTGTAATTGTACAGACGTCCAGCTTCAGCTGCTACTTCACGTAACTTTTTTTCTGCCAAATCTTGACTGATTTTTATCTGTAGTAATATTTCCAGATGAACACTTACTGGACTGAAGCAGCTCAGCTTTACTTGATTCTCCATCAATTTTTATTTTTATTTTTTTTAATCGGTGCATCTCAAATCTGATTATCAGGATCTTTTGAGGAACATTTGTTTCCAGAAGCTCTACTTTCACTGTTCCTCAGTGGAGGAATGATCTTCCCAAGCCTCCAATACATCTCAAATCTTCTGAGGAGTGTTTATGTATTCATCTCTCAATCATCATTGGATTGCATTGCATTATACACCGATCAGGCATAACATTATGACCACCTTCCTAATATTGTGTTGGTCCAATTTTTGCTGCCAAAACAGCCCTGACCCATCGAGGCATGGACTCCACTGGACCCCTGAAGGTGTGCTGTGGTATCTGGCACCAATATGTTAGCAGCAGATCCTTTAATGGATCGGACTTGTTTGTTCAGCACATGCCACAGATGCTCGATTGGATTGAGCTCTGGGGAATTTGGAGGCCAAGACAACACCTCAAACACGTTGTTGTTCTCCTCAAACCATTCCTGAACCATTTTTTGCTTCGTGGCAGGGTGCATAAACCTGGTGAAAGAGGCCACAGCCACCAGGGTATACCGTTTCCATGAAAGGGTGTACATGGTCTGCAATAATGCTCAGGTAGGTGGTACGTGACCAAGTAACATCCACATGGATGGCAGGACCCAAGGCTTCCCATCAGAACATTGCCGAAGCATCACACTGCCTTGGCCGGCTTGCCTACTTCCCATAGTGCATCCTAAGTGATATAAAAGAAAATGTGATTCTTCAGACCAGGCCACCTTCTTCCATTGCTGATGCCCATGTGCTTTGGGTGTTGGACAGAGGCCAGCATGGGCACCCTTTTAAATTAGAAATTAGATTGTATATTTATATTTTCTGGTTTTATTTTAATGGAATTAAAAGTTTTAGAAATGTTGTTGTGTGTTTTGGTATTTGTATTAGTTTGTGTTGTTTTAATATGTCTATACAGTTATTATTAATTTGCATTTCAGGTTTAGTTTTAGTTATTTTAGTTCATGTTTATTTTATTTTAAGTATGTTTTTATTTTTTATTTATTTATTTATTTATTTTTTATGGTCATAGCATTATTTTCATAATAATGTTGTAGTTAACTTTAGAACTCCTGGATCGAATGCTTTTTAATTTCACAAGAGACATAAATTAATTCTGTAACTCAGCCACCTCAGCTCACTGACTGCATTAATAATACAGATCTCAAGAAATTAATTTATTGAGTGAATCAGTCAGCACTGATGTGTTGATCGTGGTTTGTTGGAGGCGGTGTGGTGGAAGAGCTGGACGCTCGCTGATATTTGAGTAGTTTTGTGCGTCTGATAAAACACCTCTGCTCATGAACGACACGTTTCGCCTCATTGCAGTGACACCTTAGAGCCACACTCATGTGTTCAACATGCAGGACCTGCTTCAGCTCCATGAGGTGGAGTCTTTGATTACACACGCTCTCTTTGTGCGTGTGTGTGTGTGTGTGTGTGTATGCATAAGAAAGTGCAATGGATTGTTTAAGTAGTGGGTGTGCGTGTTTGTTTCTGTTAATGAAATGTTGCATGATTTTTTATGCATATACGTGCTGTATTTATACATCCAGTATATAGGCATATATAGACACTGCATGCTTTTGCATAAGTGTGAGTGTGTGCACGTAACCACAGGTATTAAACCATAGCTTACGTGTGTGTATATGTGTGTGTGTGGCGTCTCCTCTCATTGCATGCATTAACTATAACCTTGCCAGTGTTGTCCTACAGGCCACGTTAGGCAGCAGCCACAACAACAAGGTCAACTGTCACACTCGATGGCTCCTCTTCTTTTTTCCCCCGCTAAATTATTTACAGCTCAGTGTCGGACAAAGCTGTCCTGGCGCTACTGTCGCGTAAAAGAAACCGCTGACGGATACAGAATGCTCTTTTTTTTACCCTCACAATGCAATTAAACATTTGTCAAAGTCAAAGGAACTTGTTAGACAAACAGCAGTATCGTGAATGATTCTCTCTGTGTGAAATGGGTTTATTGACGGATAGTTGAGATTCTTGCTTTGATGCAAAGACACTTGCTCTACATTACAGTGATCCAGAAGTGAAGTGCATGTTTACATCATGCTTCACAACATGCATTCAATAATGCTCTTTCTTACAGTTGCCTTACATACAAATAATTGTAATCTATGTTTGAGAATTATCACTGAGCAAAACCGTTTTTTTCAGATAATTGGAGAGTGTGTGTGTGTGTGTGTGTATGTGTGTACCACAGAGGACATTTCACTCATTGCGAGGTGAACACAGGGCCATATGATCCTTCTTACACGGGCTGTGCACATTAGCATTGCGGAATATTAAACATGACATTAAATGTGTCAAAACTACTGTGCAGTACACTTTATGTGCCTATTATTTTGATGTATAAGATAACTGACCATTTAAAAAATCCTAAACATATTAATATAGTTCAACATTAATTAGTTGTCTTTCACAATATCACATGCAATATTTGCTACATCTATTCATGAAAAAAAAAAAAAAATCCCTGTCCCTTTTTTCTTCCTCTAACAGAAATTTTACAAAACACACACACACACACACACACACACTAACTTACAGAAGTCAGTTCCTTAATGACATCAGCCCAGTGTTTATTAATTGAGATACTGTTATAGTTTTCATTAATAGTTGTAATTTTTGTATGAATATTTTTGAATATTTATTCCCCCTTTTCATTGTAAATTTAAAGTTTTTTTTTTTTTTAGTTTTGTAGTTTTTGTATAAAACAGCAGCACAAACATCAGTAAGTATTATCAATGGATCTGATGAGTTCTGGAACGTTTCCTAGTGTCCGTTGTTTGTACCTCTGCAACACAATCATCCTGTTCGAACAAACGACAAAAAAAAAAAAAAAGATATAATAAGATCAACATTTCAAAATAGAAATGTTAATAAGGAAAGAAAATGTTAAAATTAACTAAAATTATTAGATAAAGACTAACTTTAGCTGTTCATTTAAATTCTGTTAATTTTCTTGCCTTTGTGTAAATAATCGGGGAACAAAAATATGTACGTTTATACATTTCAATTTATACTGTATATGAATGCATATTTGCACATTTCATGCATTTTGCACTATTTTGCAGTATTGCACATCATTCGATAAATGTGTGTGTTGTGTTGTGTGCGGTCAGCAGAGGGCTCCGGGTTCAAGCGGCCACACGACATAATGAGAATGCTTAATATGGCCTCGCCTGCTGCGACGCTGTAACCATAGCCTTGTTGGAAATGTTTCTAAGCGCTGAGAAACATGTAGCTACTGATGATTTTGCTCAGTGCTGGTAAGTGCTTCCCTGTGCAATTACTGGAGCCAGCTGGTGCCGCGGCGGTTTAATCACGGACGGCAGACGAGAGATAAATAAAAGAAAGTGCTGAGCGCCGGCAGCCGTTTGCTCAGGGAATATTCAAAATAGCATGTTAGTTTTGATTTCAGCGCAGTGTAAATGTTAAGAAATGAGCAATCAATAGACGCGCTGAGCGTTACAGATTAGCAGGTTTAATGGCCGACTTTCACGTTCGGGCCTATTTGCTACAGCTGCCCTTCACAGCCAGACAATGAGATCATCTAATGAGGAACCTTATTTGTAATCAAATCTGTCATTAACAATTCATTGGATCAAAAGTTCAGTGGCCATTGTTGCTGTGTCAAGTAGAGCTTTAGGGCCTTACGGGATGAAACTAAATTAGAGTGGGGGGGGCATCGCTTATAAATAATTTCCGGCAGGCTGCTCTGCTTACCGGCGCCCGGCCAGGTGGAGGTCACTAGCGACTAGCGCAGAAGTTGCTTAGCATCACTCACTGGGTAACCCAATCACCAGCTCTGCCCTGGCAGCCCAGTCCAGGCCCATTAGCAATATGCATGTGGCATATGCTCCGACTACGATGATTGTGCGATCGAGTTACTCCCAGATGTGTGGCGTACTGAGTACTGATTCAGAAGGAATCGTCCTGAAGTGATTGTGAATTATGGATTATGGCACTTGGATAATTTCCATTGGGCCTCTCGAATAAGGTGCACCTGATTCCCGCACTTGGGTCATTCTGAATCTATTCATAATTATTCAAGGATCATGTGGAGTTTACAGAAGATTAAATCTTCCTACGCTTAAATTTAGGCCGAGGTTGTGTGTGTGATTTCTGTGACATTGCATGGGTTTGACCCGTCACTCAGAGACGTAGTCCCGCCCTAAACTCATGCTATTGCTTAAATCATGAATCAACTGACAGATCTTGGCTGTGTTCAGAATAGCACACTAACATTTGTTTCATGATGGAAATGTTAAATGACCGACAGTAATATCTAGCAATGCAATTGTTTTATTCTTTAAATATGGCCATTCTGAATTGAAAATAAGGTACGATTTATGCGATTCATGTCACTGAATGTGACGGGACAATACATTTTTTGTGTTTTTAACTTATTACTGTAAGCATACAAATAAGAGTGTACATATTTTAAAATATTGTTTGCAAATAGTTCAGACTTTCAGAATTTGACCTTGCATTTACTTCACCATTCTATTTATATACAAACAAACACAAATAAATAAATGTATCCCTCAATGTTGAAGACATGGTTATGACCTTGGCGTGAGTTACAACTTACACACTAGTAAATAAATATGTTTGCGTTGCACCCTTAAACTTCGTTGAAACGTAACTCTATGTGAAGTAAACATTTACGGAATCCTCTGACCACGAGTAACCATCAAATTAAAACAGCAGATTGGTTGAATTACATCAATATGCTCATGTTTTATCTGACAGATTTTAATTATTTAGATATATTTGATAATGTTAACATTTACACACATTTACATATAAAGAGAGAGAACATCATGTGAATAAATGACTTGTTCAAACGCTTGTCAACACAAACCTGATCTAAACAGCGCACCTCTGAAAATCAATCTTAATAAATGTAATTTCTTATGTTTTTGTATGAGTATTTATTTATTGTATTATATTTAATAACTAAATCATATTTCAGTTCAAATTTACCAAAGTTTTTTTACCAAATTTACCAAAGTTCAGTTTTACCAAAAATAGAACTCTTTATATTTAAAAACACAGATTTGAAAAGTAACGCAAAAGTAACGCAACACGTTACTTTCCATAAAAAGTAACTAAGTAATGTAATTAGTTACTTTTTAGGGAGTAATGCAATATTGTAATATATATTACAATATTCCCCAACACTGGTGAGGATTATCATGATGAACAAAACATGTACAAAACAACCACAGCCGTATATAATAATATTACATAATAAAATGTGTAGTTTCACACTACTTTTTTAAAATAAACTTGGGTTTAATGGACACGTGTCTGATCACCCTCATGTGTTTATTTGTTGGCCGGTCAGGGTTGGAGGGAGGTGGGCCGGTGTTTGCTGTGCGTCTGGTGAGCTGGACGGCTCTGAGCTGAAGGAAGTGTTTCCGGTGTGAATATTTAATGGAGGTTTGCTGTAGTGTGTCCTGAGGACATATGGCCTGCAGCAGAAAAGCGTCCCGTCCGCTCGGACAGCAGCTCCACTCTCGCTCACAGTAATGGCTCGCTGTCAGGATGCAGCAGGTAAATTTGTAGTAACGGGAACAAATGTTAAAGGCATGTTGACAACTTGCAAGTTTGCAGCCATTCGGAAGTTGTTGTTTTTTTCCAGCATTGCCCATCGCCTGTGTTTGCACTGCATCGAAATGTGTGCCAGTGAAGAATGTAATTATTTTCAATCACTTTTGAAGGCTTATTTGGTAATGAGAGAAACAACCCCTGAATAAAATAAAGTAAAATACAATAAAATCAAATAGAATACTGTTATTATTAATTTATAAAAGAAAATTCAAAAGTTCAAGTCATTTAATTTTAATAATAATAATAATAATAAACTTTATAAATTTAATAATCATTTAAAATAAACAAAATTCAAAACTGTTTTATTTTTGTATTTCATTTAGTTATTTATTTATTTATTTATTTATTTTTTTCCAGATCAGTTACTTTCTCATTCAATTTTTTTCTGAAGAGTCGCTGGCTCTCTTGGCTTGGATAAAATTCTATTATTCCTGCTTCTTTTTTATTGTCGTATTTTCTAATTCTGAGCAGTCACTTTTTTCTGTCTTTGGTTTCCTTATCTCTGATCTCACATGCTTGTCAAATATGTTGACAAAATATATATATATTTGTTTCTGTCCGTTCAGGCTGTGTGGTCAGACACCTCCTGTACTGCTGGGCTCAGTGTCAAATATTCAACTGAAATATTGCAGGAAGAGCCGTAATTGCTTTAGATATCTTGGCTAATGCTAATGCTACTCTGCATTTCCCCAGCAGTGAAGGCCGGAGTTATTGCATCAGAGCTGATGACCGTCCTTATGTGTTCCTATAGAGTCTCCAGCCAACCCCAGCGCTGTATACAGATCGCCGGGTGTTTAGCCCTCAGGACATGGACCGATAGAGAGGGAAACACAGCTCAGCATGTTTGCTGGAAATCCAATTATTTGTCCAAAGCTTTGAATTCAAAAGTGGATTCGAAGTCCTAAAGCAATTATGACTCACTTGGAGTCGGCTGAGAAGGTGTAAAGGCCAGCAGCTAGAGCTGTATTGTTTTAACCCGTTTTTATTCATACTGAACTATTAAATTCTGCCTTTCCTTCTCCTTAGCATCAAGACTTCAGCATTTAAAGCTTAAAATGAGGCTGTCAGGAGCAGATATTTTCAGCAGCTGTTACCAACGGCTCAGAGTTTGGAAAATCGGTATGAAGTGGAAATTGCAATCGTCTTTTCTTCTATATCTTGCGTGAAACAGGCTTCATAAATGAGAAAAAAAAAGACTTGATTTTGTCCATTTAGAACTGATTCGATCATTTGCTATTTGTTTATTTGTACCTCGTTTTTATTTCTAACTCAAGCAAATGCAGGTGGAGGTGAAAATAAAGCTGCAACTCAAGCATGAATTGCTGAAATGCCTTGAAGGATGAAGGAGAGCTGTAGGGTAAAATCAATGGAGTCAGTCGTATACATGATGTCCCTGTAATGTGTGTTAAATTATAATGTGCTTATTTTGGAGGCTTCTCCCTGAAGACAGACTCCCCTCGGTACTGCTGCTCAGTCCTGTTCTGTCACATGTCATCTCTCTTTCTTTGTAACTTTTTGGGAAGGAGTGCAGAGCTACATTCTGCATCAAGTTTGAGGTCTTTCTCTTATTTGTACTGTTTCTTGATTCCTGAAGAGGTTTGGCAGAGAGAGAGACCAGGACTTGTCAAAAAGAAGTGTGCTTAATTGTTCTAAATGTGCACTTGTAGAGTACTTTAATTCATACAAGTATGTTTTTAATACACTGTGCTTGCAGATCATATATAATATCAATGAAATAAAAAGTCACTTAATTGCACTTAAAAAGAGTCACTTTCATGACTATATTTCTTAACACACTTAAAAATTGCATTTTGTAATAATGTCAATTAAAATGTTTACTTTAAAGTACATTTAAATCATTATGGTTCCTCTTCAGGAACTCGAGCTGTGTCGAAACACTAGGGGAATGCCTTCAGCGTGACCGGCTCTGAATCATGAGTGTTATCTGTCCAATGGATGGGCGAGACGTCGCGGGCAAGTGATGTCAGAGACCAGGAAGCTTAAAAGCACGTGCGGTGAAACTGGCGTCAGCTTTTTGTCATTCATCTAGCGCTCTGTGTTTCTGTGAGTCTTATTTGATGTTGTCTGTCCTTTGCCACTATGTCTAAAAGCCAGTATAAGGCAAAGCATTTGGGCGAGAGCAAATCACAGTACAAGCGGTGTGTTCCTCCCTGCAAGCGTTTTATGACTGCAGGTGATACACACAGCTTGTGTGTGGTTTGATTGAGAGCGAAGCATGCAGAGTCGGCTCTCGAGGGAGGAGGTTGATGTGGACAGTGTCGAGGAGGTTTCGTCCTCTCATTCGCCCCAATATGAGGAGCTCATGGAGGTGGTCACTGGTGTTGTGGCCAAATTTAGTGTTGACTGGCCCGACGAGTGTCATGTTGAACCACAGAGAAGCAAGCTGGACGAACGCATTCTGCGGTTTAAAACGCCACCTCCACATCAGCGCCTGCCGTTCTTCCCCGACCTCCACACCGAGGTGTCGAGGTCGTGGGCTAGACCTTTTTCGGCTTGTCTCTTCATTCCCTCCACTGTTTACTACGGTAATGTGATGGGGATGAGTGAGCGCGGTTACAGAGCGATGCCCCGGGTAGAACAGATGCTTGCGAGCTATTTTTCCCCCGACGCGGCATCGTCTCTGAAGGCTCCGACCTTGCCCTCCAAGCCACTGCGCACATCTTCAGCACTGGTGGGCAAGGGGTACATGGCTGCGGGTCAGGCTGGTGCATGTCTGCACACCGTGGTGGTGCTGCAGGCATACCAAGATGACCTGCTCAAAGAGCTGGATGAGAGTGAGGGAGTTAATGCAGAGGATATCAGAGATCTTCACAAGACCGCTGATTTGTCTCTCTGCGCCACCAAAGAGACTGCCCGTGCCATTGGGCGGCGGAGAGGCGTCTCTGGTTGACCCTGTTGGATATTAAGGATCGTGACAGGGTCTTGCTCATGGACGCCCTGCTTGAGCCTTCTGGCCGACAGGCACCAGTAGGCCAGGAAGCAAGCGGCGGCGTTCCAGCGGTTTCTCCCTCGATGCTCTCTAGCTCAGGTCTTCGGAGGAGGAACCTCTAGGGAGGAACAGCGTACACCACGGTACACGGTGCCCATCTCTCCTCAGTGCCCTGAGGAGATCGGTCTGCCAACCCTGCCAGAGTTCCAGGGCACAGCGCTCTCCGGCGAGCGCTTGTCTCAGCTTTTTCCGCCCGGGAACGTAGCTGAGCTGAGAGGCTCGCCACCCCTTCGGGTGTCTCTAGAGTAACTAGTTCGGCTTTCTCCTGCAGGTGTGCCGTTCCAGGATCCCGAGCTAGCTGCTCTGATTACACCAGAGGCCAGTCTCGAGAGACTGGTTCCCTTAGTATAAGGACTATTTGGCAGCATGGAAACTACTGCCAAATGTGTCTCAGTGGGTCCTGCACACTGTAGAGAGAGGCTACAGAATTCAGTTAGATTCTCCACCGCCTCGTTTCAAAGGGGTGATTCCCACGCTGGTGGGCCCCACGCAGGCTCTGGTCATGGAACAAGAAGTAGACACTCTCTTGAGGAAGGAGGCCATTTAGGTGAACCCTCCTCATGAATGAGAGTCCGGGTTGTACAGCCGGTATTTCATAGTTCCAAAGAAGGATGCGGGGTTGCGTCCCGTTTTAGATCTGCGTCGGTTGAACCGCTCAGTCATGCTACTGAAGTTCAAGATGCTCACTCTCAAGCAGGTTGTGTCTCAGATCAAGTCTGAGGACTGGTTTGTCATGGTCGATCTAAAAGATGCATACTTCCATATCTCCATCCTTCCCACTCAAAGGAAGTTACTGAGGTTTGCTTTCGGGAGCGAAGCATACCAATATCGGGTTCTTCCCTTCGGCCTTGCACTCTCACCCCGCACTTTTTCGAAGTGTGTGGATGCTGCCCTGGCTCCTCTGTGACTCCAGGGCATCCGCATACTAAACTATATCGACGATTGGGTGATATTAGCTCAATTAGAGCAGTTGGCAGTTCGGCATTGAGATGTAGTTCTCTCCCACATATAAGAGCTAGGGTTAAGACTAAACGCCAACATGAGTGTGCTTTCTCCATTACAGAGAACCACTTATCTTGGTGTGGTGTGGGATTCGACCACGATGCAGTCAAGTATGTCCCCTGCTCGGATCGAGTCGATCCTCACGGCAGTCAAGTGAGAGAAGGCCAGTCACTCACTGTCAAGCAGTTTCAGAAACTGCTGGGTCTGATGGCAGCTGCATCCAACGTGATACCTATTGGCCTGCTGTACATGAGACCCCTACAGTGGTGGCTCAAGAGCAAGGGGTTATCCCCAAGGGGGAAACCCGCTTTGTTTGATCAAGGTCATGCGGCAGTGCCTATGTGCCTTAGACATGTGGAGACAACCTTGGTTCTTGTCTCAAGGCCTGGTGTTGGGAGCTCCTTGTCGCCGCGTAACACTAGCGACGGACGCATACATCCACAGAGCTGCCCTGTGGAGAAGGGCGGACCAACTGCTTGTGTGCTACGGTCCCCCTAAGAAGGGTATCCCTGCTTCTAAGCAGACCCTTAGTCGGTGGATAGTGGATGCCATTGCCATCGCTTACGAGTTTTCTGATCTCCCCTCGCCCCTGGGGGTCAAAACACTCAAAGTGTGGCGGCCTTTAAGGCCTTTTTGGTAGGTGTGTCCATGTTGGACATCTGCAATGCTGTGGGGTGGTCCATGCCCCTTACGTTCATGAGATTCTATGGCCTGGACGTATGAGCCACTCCTGGCTCCTCCGTTCTCTCGCCCTAGTGTGCACATCCACACTTGGCAGGGATTTGGAGTTTGGCGACATTGGCATCTTGTTCCCCTAGCGTTTCGGTGCAACTCGAGTTCCTGAAGAGGAACGTCTCCAGGTTACGTATGTAACCATGGTTCCTCGAGGGAACAAGGCGCTGCGTCTCGAGGCCACACTTCCGCACGTGCTTTTAAGCTTCCTGGTCTCTGACGTCACTCACCCGTGACGTCTCGCCCATCCATGGGACAGATTACACTCGTGATTCAGAGCCGGTCACGCTGAAGACATTCCCCTAGAGTTTCAACGCAGCGTCTCGTTCCCTCGAGGTACCATGGTTAAGTATGTAACCTGGAGACATTTAATATTCTTGTGTTGTGCACTTATAAGTGCAAGAAGTAAACTTATTTTGATGTGTTGACTGACATACTAAAGCACATGTAAAGTACTTTATTATAATTTTAACGTTGGTGTGTTATTCAATATTTAATATTAAAAACTAAATTGCAACTTCATCATTGCAAATGTGTTCATAAATATATTTAAATGCATGACATACGAGTTTCAATAGAAATGTCATTATAAGTATATTATAGTTTATTTTAAATGCTCGTCAGTACATTCAGCAGTAACTTTAACCATACTTCATAGTGTTACGGATTGTGGGTGTAGACAAATGGAACAAACGATCAGGAGAACGAAGTAGCATCAACTCACGTAAATCCATTTATTAAACGTTAAACTCAGACCAATACAAGGGCTGAACTGAGGACTTATAAACGAAATGGAACAAAGGAGCAAACAAGATGATTAATATAAGACAGGTGATCTAAATGAATGAAGATTAACTAAACTAGGACAGGAAATAACAAAATAAGGGCAAACAGGAGCTAAACAGAAATCAACACGTGACAGATATCGCCCCCCTCCTGGAAGATGCGTCTCGCACCGTAACAGCCACAGGGTGGGTGGGCGCCCTGGAGGCTGGAGCACGGCCAGGACAGGGAGGAGACAAGGGAAGCCTCCAGGGCAGATCAGGAGACTCGGGAGGCCAGGGTGGATCAGGGGATTCCGGAAGCCATGGCGGATCAGGAGACTCGGGAGGCCAGGGCGGGACTATTTTTTTGGGAGGCCTAGACCTATGAACCATAGTGGCCTTCCCCACGGCCACTATGGTTATCCCGACCAGGAGTATATAGCCCCCCCAAAAAAAATATTGGGGACGTTCCCCTCTGGGAGCCGCTCAGGAGGAGAGGGCTCTGGTTGGCGTTCTGGATGAGCGGTCGCCATACTCTCTGCGGGCGGGCTTGCCATACTCTCTGCCGGAGGGCTTGCCATACTCTCAGCCGGCGTTAACTTTTCCATGGATGGCGGGCTTGGGAAAGCCACGGACGGCAGACTTGCGTTGGCCACTAGCGGCTGTTGGCTGATGTTCCAAGTGCAATTTATGCGGGGAACAAACCTCAGCCTCATCTTCAGTATTTGTCTGAGTTTCTGTTACGGATTGTGGTTGTAGACAAAAGGAACAAACGATCAGGAGAATGAAGTAGCATCAACTCACATAAATCCATTTATTAAACGTTAAACTCAGACCAAGACAAGGGCAGAACTGAGGACTTATAAAGGAAATGGAACAAAGGAGCAAACGAGATGATTAATATAAGACAGGTGATCTAAATGAATGAAGATTAACTAAACTAGGACAGGACATACCAAATAAGGGCAAACAGGAACTAAACCGAAATCAACACGTGACACATAGACAATATAAGTAATTATGAAACGACATCCCATGTGAAAAAAAAGCATTTCCGTTAAGTAATCTTGTGGGGTAGACTCATTTAAAGTGGTCTATTTTCACACGCTAATTTTGTGCTTAATATATAAAAAAAAAATAATTTAATTCAGGACGTCTTAAAATAATCTTAAGAACAACTAATGTACTTAGCACACTTGAGTGTACTTGTTATGAATCCGGTCCGTGGCCTTCCGTCCGATTGCCACCAGAGGTCTCCCTTCCATTATATTGACTCTCACACTACACAGACTGTTACCTTGGACTACATTTCTCATCTGCCATTTCACTAATCACACACTCACCTGTAGCCAATAACACACACTATATAAGACCCACTCAGATCCTTCAGATCCGCAGAGTATTGTTAGCATTTATCCCTGTGTTAGCGATAGCTACATTATGAAGCCATCCCGAGTTTGTAGTCCTGTTCTACGCCTGATTTACCCATGTCTTGATTTTAGCCTGTTTACCTCATCCTGTCTGCGTTGGACTTTAGTCTGTCTTGGATTATCCCTTTGCCTTGCTGTTTCGGAATTTGTTTGCACCTCGCCTGGACTATTTCCTGTTTGTGGATTCCCCCTGTTTGCCTCGCCCTCTGGATTACGTTCACCGTCGACTGACCCATGCCTAACAATGACCCATTATGAAGTTATTTTATAATGACAGTATATTGAAGCTTTGAAAATAACTATAAATACAGTATATATCAATCGCTGCATTTTTTTTTTTTCAAAAAGATGCAGTAGTAACCTTAACATTTTATTTTAACATATAACATTTGTAGATGGTCTAAAACAAAATAGTTATAAAAATTCTGGAAATCTTTTAGAGCTCATAATTTGTTTAAAATATTTAACATATTGCACATTAATGAATAAATCAGTATATATAAAATTATTTAATTTACAAGTGTCATGTTTGTGATTTTTATTTTATTTTTTATTCATGTAAGCTATATCTTCTGTACTTTAAATCAAAACATATATTTATGTCAGAAACACAGAAACAGAGTCTAAATGTTATTTGTGTATTTTACTTTCATTTCATTAGAAGTAGGCCAACAGCGCCCACTACGGAATTACTGGTAAATGTCCTTACTGAACGGGCATTAGGACCTGGGGGAGGCTACCGCTGCAGCCGCTGCACATGCCATTACTGTTAACTCTATCTATCATACAGCAAATGCAAAAAGCCATTATGGCCGAATCTACGGTGGCCGAGAGAGCTCAAAACGCTGCAAATACAAAAACACCTGCAAATTAAGAAAACAACTTCGTCAATTTGACAACACATGCGCTGCAAATGCACACAACACAACTAAACAAAGAAACGCACTGCAGATACAATTCTTTATTTGTTTGTGTTGTGAGCATTTGCACCACTTGCTGTCAAATTGATGAACATGTTTTCTTGATTTGCTGGTGCTTTTTCTATTTGCATGTGTTTTCTGAAGTTGCAGCACGTTGAGCTCTCTCGGCCACCGTACGATTCCGATATCGGTCTGATAATATATTGCATCCCTAGTTACTGCAAGTGGTAACTAAATACTTTTGTGTAATATGTTAAAAGCACATTTTAGCTCATATTCATGGTGTCTCAAAATAGCACATTTGAGTACACTTAGATTAATAAAAGTATGCTACAGTGAACTTATTTTTCACTAGGTATCCATAACAATATATAGCAATGTATTTCTTTATTTTAAGATCATCAGATGTCCATGTCTAGTTGTTTTATCGGCTTCATGTTGCTTTCGTTGTAAAACATCAGCAGAGTTTGCGATTGAATAATGCTAAAGTCACGTGACAGCGTTTCTTAAGAACATCAGTGTGGTTGTGTTACTCAAGTCAAGTGTGCAGTTAATTATTTGAGTATCAGTGAGGCACTTCAACAACATCCTAGAT
This sequence comes from Barbus barbus, assembly GCF_936440315.1. Classification (NCBI taxonomy): domain Eukaryota; kingdom Metazoa; phylum Chordata; class Actinopteri; order Cypriniformes; family Cyprinidae; genus Barbus; species Barbus barbus. Next base: position 1,202,381 of record NC_136740.1, read on the forward strand.
GTAAATACTGATCTTAGATGGGTGCAAATTAAACTTGTTTGTTCTTTCTTATTGTCATCGTAACATAATTAGACTCCTGAGGCCATAAAGGTTCGAGAGAAACTGTTGAAGTGACGAGCAGACGTGAGCCCTGAGGCCTCTATTTGCATATCCGTTAAAGCTGATGGAAACCCTGAAGTTCCTCTGAAAGTCACTGGAATATCATGCAATCCGTCAGCATGACATGCAGAACGCATCGGAATGGAATGAGCTTTAACCTTTCTTTCATGTCACAGGACATGTGATTCTTCAGCCAGTCACACAAAAACACATCCCAGCATTCACATCAGACCCTCACTGATCAAAACTCACTGTAATGTATTATTGTACACGTGTACATTAAGGCTTAATATGAAATGCCAGTGCTATGTTAACCACACTGATAAAAGAGATTCAGTTATTCATATCAAACACATTAGTGCTGCAGCATTAAACAGTCCTTTAATTTCAATAATTCATGTGAATGCTCTGTATCTGATTCTTAGTATTCATATGCAAAGATACTTCACGTGTAATTAAATCATCAGGGTCAGACCGAATTCACTGGCTCCAGACTTCAGCTAGAGCATTCTGGGAAATGAAGTGTTCTTCTGCAATTTATTTATTTATTTAATTTTGTTTTAATATTATTAAATGCACACTACTGGTCAAAAGTTTAGGATTTCTAAGTTTGATATTTAGTTTTTCTAAGATATTTTAGTAATTTTGTAAATTCATATCTTTTTTTTTGTTATTAGTTTTAAGTTATTTTTAGTGCATCAGGTTTAACTAAATGAAAAAGAGAAATAACCTTTTACTTTAGTCATTCATTCATTCATTTTTTTTATTTATTTTAGTAACCTTCGTAAAAACAGTGAAATTTGAAAATATAATTGCAATTTAAAATACTGATGGAATTGAATGAATTATTAAACACTACGCTTATTACATTCTATTTTAATTGTACTTCCTCAAATCCAAAAGATCCTGTATTTTTGTAATTTTAAGGATTCAGTGCTCAATGGAGCACAACTGTGTAAACCAAATAACACATTTATTTTTTTGTTTGCATGCAGGAGTCTCATGAATATATTAGTGCTGGATGTTGGATGTGGAAGTTTGCCGGCGCAGGTCAAAGCAAAGGCAGCGGCTGCAGCTCTGATCTCTCCGCCGCTGAGCTCCTAAACAGCAGAGAGACGCTGACCGCTGTGCAAATCATAAACCTCTCAGTTTGATGATCAACTGAGCAGTAAATTAATTAATCATCATTTTATGCCTCATCAAGCACTCGGGCGAGTCGCGCCACAGGGGCCCGGCCCAATTAGCCAATGGAGGAGCCAATTGTTTAGTTTAGCTAGGTGAGCGGCGGGCTGTGCTTTAACAAGCTAATAAATATGTCATCTGTCTGTGTCAGCGGAGGAATGCTGGCGCACCTGTAAAGGTGGAGGTGGAGACTCAAACCCCCCCTCGGCTCGCTGCGTCCACAAATAATCTGCTTCTCCAGCAGTATCAGCGGTGACCTCCCTCCCGCGGAGCACCAAGACGCCAGAGACTGCTCAGACACGCTTCCTCTTTCTCTGGATCTGCTATGTAAATGGACCAGATTAGTTCCTCCAGCCCAGGTTATCAGAGAGAGAGAGACATTACAAAGACTGAGAGTGACATATTCACCAGGAATCTACTGAGGTGTTGCAGTATGTTGATCTAGTTTCACATGCGTGACTGTCTCTCATCACCTGAAATGATTTGAGTCTTGTTCTCTACACATGTGATTTATAACCTACCCATCTCAATCCGAGCAGCTGAGTCCTGAGCCATCTTCAAGAATCGGCTAAAAACACATCTCTTCCATCTTTATTTGACCCTCTAACTCTAGCACTCTCTATTCTAATTATCAAAACAACAGCATTTATTTGAAATTGATCATTTGTAACATAATAAATGTCTTCACTATCACTTTTGATCCATTTAAAATATCCTTGCTGTTGCTGAATAAAAGTAATAATATCTAAATAAATAACACACTGACCCCAATCCTTTGAACTGTCCTTTATATTATATTATTAATTAATTCATACATTCATTCGTTGAATCATTCATTCATTCATTCTGTAAACTCTGGTCTTTTTGACAATTTTATTAACAGTTTGAAGATAGAGATGAAGGGATTTGTAATGTTGCAAGTGTTTAACTCAAACTCCGAATGACTTAATCTGCATAGATTTTGTTTGTTGAAGATTTTCACGTTTGAAAATATATACTTGGCTGTTGGAGCTGTGCTGTAGAGAACAAAGTATAAGAGTCATGTGGACGCAGGTTCAAATCCGGCATGCATCGTGTCCTGAAGCCTGTAAATAAACTACAGGAACTAAATGTATGTGTTTTATAAGATATACAGTAACACAGGAGCAGTAATAGCATGAAAAGCTTGTGGTCTAAAAGAGAAATAAGCAGCCAAAATAAGCAGGACTGGCAGAAAAAAATGCAAGCAGAACGATGTGGGACTAAAAACGTGTAACGCAGCGCTGCACTCTGGGTGTCTGCTGAAATTGAAGAGAAGAAAGAGTGACACAAGGGGCCGTATCATCTCTGCTGTGTAGGCCGGAGCTGGCAGCAAACCTAAGCTGGCCAAAGCTTCTAAAAGCCTTAACATTGTCACTACAAATTTCTGTGCTCATGACAGAAAATGACATTGTGTGCTCCAGCCAGAGGGAACCTGGAGCCATGCTACAGGCGGTGAGGGATAAGCAGATGTTACTGCCCGAGGAGGGGCTGGATTGTTTGCTTCTCCAAAGGGCCTGAGGGACGGGGAACTATTGAAAGCATGCATGAGGAGAGCCAAAACAAGAGGAGGTAACCTTGCCTGGAGTCCTCTTCACTGGAGTGTGTGCACTTACAATATTCTACCTCATGTCTCCGGCGCTTGGCTGACCGTGTCGTGTCAGAACCGCTTCTGAGATGGAGCGATCCACAGAAATGGGACTGTCAACAAATAAAGTTTGCATCCCTGAAACATTTGATGTTGGACATCAAGTGGTGACTCATTGCAGATCTGAACATTTTGCACAAAAGTAAATAACAATCGGTTACACTTTAGTTTATGGTGTCCTTGTTACAGTGTAATTAACTTATATATATATATATATATATATATATATATATATATATATATATATATATATATATATATATATATATATATATAATTTACATGCTCTTCCTACATGGTTAAAGTTAGGATGACGGGTTGGTTTAGGGTTGGTTGCATGTAATGATGCATAATTTATTGTTATTACCATAGTAAGTACATGTAACATGGAACGTAAAATAAAGTTTAACCCAAAAATCTCCTTAAACTAAACTGCATATATAGACTCAAAAATATGCAAAATTATTTACATGAATAGGGAAGCTGGCAACTGAATAAAACAAAGTCATATATGTGATTTGCATAATTAATGCACTCCTACATTTAACCTACATAATATAATAAACCTATATAATTTTACCTACATTTCACTGCTGGTTATACCCTGTATAATTGTGTATGTGACAAATAAAAAAAAATCTTGAATCCAGAAAATAAAAAAATAAAAGATTGCAAGTTTTGACTTGAGAAGTAAAATGACTTCAGATATTAAGTTTTCTGAACGTTTCAAAATGTAAATTTAGTAAAAAATAAATCTGCCAATGAAGCAAGAAAAATGAACTTAAATAAAATGGAAAACAATATGATTTTTCTTGCCCCATTTTGTTTTGTTTTGTTTTTTATCCATTTTTTAGAAACCACGACTAAATATCTTATGCCATTATGCTTTTAAAATAAATGTATCTTGATTCACAAATGCTTGATATTTATACTTGAAAAAAAGGCTAAAATACTAAGTAAACAATGTTTGCAGATTGGGTTTTAAGCATGTCATGCAATATGAATTTGACTAGACTTTACTAAATGACAGATGCATTTGCACAAGAGTACAGTAGAGTTTGAGTGGACACATAGCTTGTGACATTAAAAAGAAAATGTATGCTTGTTTGTTTGTCTTCAATCAAACAACTTAGTTGCATGTTGTTCAATCCTCATTCCATCATTATTACGTGGAGTAATTATGTAATAAAAAAGAGCTACAAGCATTGACTTGTCAACTATTCCACGCTCCCTTTGGTGACAGATGAGTTGATATACCGTTCAGGGTTCAGGGTGTTTCTTGCAGCTGCACTCTGAGTTTCTTTAGTTGCCCTGACGGTTGACCCACTATTGCCCTACAGACAGCACCCATTTGAAGGGTCATAGAGCAGATCGGTCCCTTCAGCCATCAATCACCGCTTCTTCTCCTCACACCCCCTGTGCTGTGTGTGTCACAACGATAAAAATCCCATCAGACTCCAGCTCCAGCTTCTGATTTTATATACATATCCAACACACGCTCCAAGCGGTGACCAATCACAGCAAACTCGGTTTTTCAGAAGGTGGGCTTTCAAGAAACCAAAACTAAAACAGGTGCTGCAGCAATATAAATTGTTCCTGTTCTTATGATATAGGGAACTATTATTATTTCTCAGTAAATATTTTCTTATCTTTGTCTACTTTCACAGGTGGGGATATATATATATATATATATATATATATATATATATATATAAACTGCACTTAAGCATATTTTTAAAATAATGAATTAATATACTTAAGAATATGTAACTTTGTCATTTGCTGCTGAGACATGCATGTAAATATATTTGTAATTACACATTCATTGTCGTGTAGCTATAATTCAGTACATGGAAAGTATATTACCTTTAAATGCAAAATCAAATAACGCACTGCATCTTTCAATATTTAAATTATTAAAACAATGATGTAAAATGTACTTTAATGTAAAACTTTTAATTTGACATTATTACAAAATACACATATCATTAAAAATATATATATCTAAATCACTATCACTAAAATCATTTGAGCACCAAACAGTTTTCCTCGGCTCAGCCTTGGCTAAATATCATAGTAGGAATGCTCTGTTTTGACAGAGATATTCACAATCATACAGTGATGTTCTTGATTGATGCGTGTTCGATCCGTGAAGAAAAGCCTGTCTGACAGCTGACTAATTGCGTGTTTCTCTTTTCCAGCAGTTAAACTCACACTTCGCTCTTCAGCGGCTTCGCTCTGACTGACAGTTGGACGAGACGCTCGCCTCTCTCGCACATCCCTTTAATGTTCGGGTTATTGCCTTGAGAATTTCTGCAATGCCATCTGCCATATCTCTTTATCAAATATCCTACAAGAGCTTGCAGATGGGAGGTTATCAAACCAGGAGTATGAGGCAGTGTTAGACACAGTCAAACTATCCTAATACCCTGAGTAGCGATTTGTCAAAATGAATTGTGGTCAAGAATGCTATTAATAATTTTGGAGGAAAAAAGCATTCCTGTGTGAAAGCTGTTCATATTCCTCTCTCTCTCTCTCTCTGAAATCCCCAGAAGGCACATCACAGAAGCCTGATAAATCACAGCCCAGGTGCTGCTCTAATTTGTCAAATTCTCTCACTGCAGTCAGTATTAACCTATCTGTCATTGCTTCGATCCCACCAGCCGACTTGGATGTTTTCACTCATGTGCTTACTCATATTGCTGAGAGTATAGTTGTGTTTTGACATTGCTAAATGAGGAGCCGTGGGTGATTAAAGATTTCTTTTGAAGGCGCGGGTCACCGGAGCATTTGTGTGGAGTGGCCTTCAGGGCGGTTTTGTGGATTGTGTTTAACCACGGGTCATTTTTGATGGAAAGAATCTGTATTGATTGAGGCATTGTGTGACGACTTCTTTGTCATCCGATCGTTGGAGCCGAGGGCCTTCCTTCTGCTGTGCTTCTACGTGCATAGGCTTCAGCGCTGTAAATCAGAATGTATGTAAATCAAAATATATTTCCTCATAGAAACCAGAAAGGCGAGTTGTTAAACCTGACATAACAGGCCTGATAGTTTACAAAGGAGCGTTTTATTGTGAACAAATCTGACAGATGTGTATACGTAAACCCAGAGTGATTCAATTTTACGGGGTAGGTGGTCCATCTTAAGCCAAAGAATGCAGACGTGCCGTAACTTGTAGTAAAACCGCAGTACGTATTGCTGGAGAAACTTGTATGATTGACTGTTTGTCAATGAACTAATGAAGTCGACTCTTAAAGCCTGTGGCATAAATGCTTCCAGAGCCCTGACTGTTCTGCAGAGTGATTTCTAACACCACTTTCCATTCCCTTAAGTCTTTATTTGGGGATTGTGTTCAACAGAAAAATTGTCACTACTTAAATGAGACCAACTTCCTCTTTCGTATCACACTCAAAAGTTCATGCGACTGCTGAGTCAATTCAGATATAGCCTACTTTGAAGATGCGTATGAGATGAAATCACATGTATTTGTGTATCGCTTTTCACAATGCACATCCTTTGCAAGCAGCTTTGGTAATGTCAATAATGCATTATTATAGGTTTAAGTATGACATGGTTTGTTAAGTGAGAGCAAACATCTCTCAAAAAATGTTAAAGGAATAGTTGGTAGCTGAAAATGTTCTCATCCTCAGGCCATCCGAGATTAGGATGAGTGTGTTTCTTCATCAGGTTTGTATAAATGTGTCTCTGCATCAGTGTCTCAGCAATGGATGCTCTGCAGTGAATGGGTGCCGTCAGAATGAGAGTCCAAACAGCTGATAAAAACATCACAATAATCCACACCACTCCAGTCCATCAGTTAACATCTGGAGAACACAAAAGCTCAAACACATCCAGCATTAAGACGTTTTTAACTTAAAACCGTTGCTTCAGGCTAAACATTTACTCCATAATGCATAATATCGCTTCCTCCAGTGAAAAGGTGTTCTGGTCTGAATCAGGAGAGAAATCTGCAGATCAAGCAGTGTTTACAAGCCAAAACAGCTCTGAACAAATATGTGGCTGGATTTTGATGTGAGAGACAACAGCAGATGCACTTTATTAAATGGATTTATTATTATGGATTTAATTTCATGTTAAAATGGAAGCAGACTTATTTCATAGAAATATATGACAGGTGATTGGCTGAAAAATAAATTAAATAAAAATAATAGTTCAACAAAACTTGTGTGTGAATGTTATTAATTTGTGAGAATGACACTGATAGTAGAACATGTTGTTCATATTGTATCTAGACCCATACTCAGAATTTGTGCTCTGCATTTAGCCCATCCAACATGCACACACACAGCAGTGAACACACACACACAGCAGTGAACACACACACACCGTGAACACACACCCGGAGCAGTGGGCAGCCATTTATGCTGCGGCGCCCGGGGAGCAGTTGGGGGTTCGGTGTCTTGCTCAAGGGCACCTCAGTCGTGGTATTGAGGGTGGAGAGAGCGCTGGACATTCACTCCCCCCACCTACAATCCCTGCAGGCCGGGGACTCGAACCCACAACCTTTGGATTACGAGTCCGACTCTCTAACCATTAGGCCACGACTTCCCCCAACAGATGCTGCTCTTCAGTTTGAGTGGAAGCTGATTATTGTGTCTGTTTTTCACCTCAGTGTTGCTATTAAATGCTGTTCAGTATTTTGAAGGTGCATTGGTACTGAACACTGCAGTTTTGTATTGAGATTGTGATGAGATTGTAAAATCATTTCAGTGAGAGAAGGATTGCATAAAACGAACAACACTGATGTTTCAGTTTTTTTATAGATCTTTTATTTCCTCAAATTTTTTGACTTGCTTTCTTCCCCCATCTCTTTTTTCACAAGCGTCTGTTTGCACATTTTTTCCACAAAAGGTACACAAATTGCATGTCAAATGTGCAGACAGATGCACAGACTGTTCAGTATCTCCCCAAAACACTCCATCAGTCAAAAGCTGCTTTCCGTAGTTCCATATCAAAGCCTTGCCCATGCTTTCAGAGAAGAGCCGGTGGAGGCAGAATGAGGGTTTGCTAAGTGCCATCGAGATGCTTAATGCATGCCTGCAGACAGTCTTTGGCTAGTTCAGCAGCACGTTATCAGTGGAAGCCGGTTGATCCCCCTCCCCAAACACAAATTCCCAGCCTGGGCAGAGAGACCCTCGTCGACAAGCAAATGGATTTACTGCTGCCAGTCGCAGGCCCAGATCTGCATTGCAAAACACACATGTGCTGCAGAACACGGCTGCGCTGGCACAGAGGCGTTTGTTTGTGTTTGTGTCGTATTCGTGCCATCACTCACATGATCTGTCTGTTGCACAAGTGACCAAAACAGACAACAGCTCATGCAATTGTGCTGTGACATTACATGTTTCCCCTTTTCCCCAAACCAGCCCCTGCAGAAATATATGACATACAGTGTCCTCCAAAAGTATTGGAACAGCAAGGCCAATTCCTTTATTTTTGCTGTAGACTGAAAACATTTGGGTTTGACATCAAAAGATGAATATGAGATGAGAGATTAACATTTCAGCTTTTATTTACAGGTATTTTCATCTGGATCTGATACACAACTTAGAAGATAGCACCTTTTGTTTGAACCCACCCATTTCTCATGTTACCAAAAGTATTGGAACATGTGACTGACAGGTGTGTTTTGTTGCCCTGGTGTGTCCTATTAATTGATTATTCAAACAATAAATAGCACTGAATGTCTGCGCTCAGTTTCAGATCCGTGCAGACTGCATTTATAGTTAGTTAGACGTGTAACCAACATGAAAACCAGAGAGGTGTCTATGGGTGAAAAATGAGCAATTGTGAAGCTGAGAGAAGATGAAAAATCAATCAAACCATTGCACAAACACTGGAAATAGCAAGTACAAGCATGTGGAATCTCCTGAGGAAGAAAGAAACCACTGGTGTACTAAGTAACACCTCAAACGGGTAGATCAAGGAAAACATCTGCAGTTGATGACAGAAACATTGTGACAGCTGTAAAGAAAGACCCTAAAACAACTGTTAGTGACATCAGCAACAACCTCCAGAGGGCAGGAGTGAAGGAATCACAATCTACTGTTCGCAGAAGACTTCATGAACAAAAGTACAGAGGCTACACCAGAAGATTCACTCCACACTTAAGCCCTGTAGAGGATGCATTTTACCTGCTAAAGAAGAGACTGAAGGGAGTAACCCCCCAAAACTGAAAGAGGCTGCGGTGAAAGCCTGGAAAAGCATCACAAAAGAAGAATGCAAAAGTTTGGTGATGTCAGTGGGTCACAGGCTTGATGCAGTTATTGAAAGCAAAGGATTTTTCACTTTAATCTGTGTTAATTCTATCTGTTCCAATACTTTTGGTAACATGAGAAATGGGTGGGTTCAAACAAAAGGTGCTATCTTCTATGTTGTGTATCAGATCCAGATGAAAATACTTGTAAATAAAAGCTGAAATGTTCATCTCTCATCTCATATTCATCTTTTGATGTCAAACCCAAATGTTTACAGTCTACAGCAAAAATAAAGGAATTGGCCTCACTGTTCCTATACTTTTGGAGGGCACTGTATATTGCCCCACACCACAGTGATATTGCCATATACAGTATGTTACAGCCTATAAGGCTGTGCATAATTTTCACATATATGCAAGTTTATAGCATACACATGCTAATATCTATTTGACAAATTTGTATGGTATTTTATGTGGAACCAATATATGTCTACAAAATGGGACCCTGGAGCACAAAACCAGTCATAAGTCGCTGGGGTATATTTGTAGCAAAAACCAACAATAAATTGTATGGGTCAAAATTATCGACTTTTCTTTTATCATTAGGATATTAAGTAAAGATCATGTTCCATGAAGATATTTTGTAAATGTCCTACTGTAAATATATCAAACCCTAAGTTTTGATTAGTAATATGCATTGCTAAGAACTTCATTTGAACAACTTTAAAGGAGATTTTCTCAATATTTAGATTTGTTTATTTTTTTTTTCAGATTTTCAAATATTTGTAGATCGGCCAAATATTGTCCTATCCTAACAAACCATACATCATTGGAAAGTTTATTTATTCAGCTTCAGATAATGTATTCGTCCAAACATTTATTGGTACTATGCCTTCCATGGAATATATCAATACAGATAAATAAATTTAGACCACTTAACTTGATTGCTTTCGGGATATGAAGAGACTTTCAACCAGAATAATAATAATAATAAAAATGTTTCTGAAGACCTATATACACCTTTAATATAAGCATAATTTAAATTAAGAAGCCATGATTGTTTGATATTTTTGTTCTTGACAAGTAATTCTCGAATGCTTCACATATTTGTTGAGATGAGGATTTACATCTGTAATTTAATATACATCTGATAAAAATCTGTAATTTTCTGTTGCTGTTTGGACCCTTCGATGAAGCAGAAAACACTTGGCTCATGTCACCTTACAAAATGTTGTTAAATCAAAGATAATACAAAATGTTGCTTTTTTTCAGATCAGCATCCTAAAATTAGTAAGAAATAACTATCGGATTTGTAATTCAAACCCTAAACATTATCCGATTCTGCAAAGTCTCATGATTTCTGGTCCTGATTGTTGTGTCCTATAGCAGTACTGTATTTCATGAATATGTAGAGTAAGAACAAAGGCACCCTTCGTCTCATTTCTTTAATCTGCTCTGACAGTGGATGAAGATTTCATTTGCACCTAATCAGATCCAGTAAGACATGCCCAGATGCATCCACCAATAACTGAGGTCATATGACAGAGAGGCCATGAGGCTAATTCCTGAGAGAGACGCCCTCACATCTCATAAACATTAGGAAGTTCTCAGCGTTCCCCTCTGGGCTGCAGCAGCTCCATTGAAATATTAAAGGCTTGCATCTGCTATAATGCACATCATGCATTTGATTAAAACTGATGTGTGCACAATTAAGAGAACTGGCTGCAGTCTGTGTTAAACAAAAGCATCATTTAAAAGTTTATCGTTTAAACAAATTCTGTAATCCATGCTTTATTTATTTATAAAAAAAAAAAATAGCTTTGTTAACACTTTCTTGCAATATGGAGGAAAAAGTCAGAATTGCGAGATATAAACTCCGATTTCTGACCTTTCTTTCTTGCAATTCCAAGTTTACATCTCATAATTACGTTTAAATCTGAAATTCTGATTTTTTTTCTCATAAGTTTACATTTTCTTTCACCACAGAACGAGGAATAGTAATTGCAACTTTCTCAAAAATTTGAATTTTTCTTGGAATTGCGAGTTTATATCTCAGAATTACAGGTTATATTTTGCAACTAAGAGTTTATGTGTATTACATCAGATTTGTGAGAAAAAAAAAACCCATCAGGATTGTAAGATAGGAAACTTGCAATTAACTGTGTTTTTTTTTCAATTTCATGGTGGAAACAAGCTTCTATACTTCAATGACATGTTTATGTTAACTTTAGATTAAGAATTCATATCTGCACATGAATATTTGTTAATTTTATTATTTCAAGATTTCAGTATAATGACCTTTTAGAAGCAGGTTTCCAAATGACCTCTATTTCTTAATTTAACTTGCTGGCAGGCCTCAGTTGTTTGAGGAAACACCTCTGCGTCTGTATCAAGCTATCTCAAGTTGTTCTTAACACAGCTAACTGCTCTGCTGCTAAATGTGGCACTGCAGGTTGTATTCCTGTCCATGAGAGACTCTTCTGTTCTCCAGTCTGAAGCGACCTCGACATTGTGCTCGTGCTGAACAGAGACGTCATCTGAGAACGATGTTCGGTTCACTCAACAGTCATCATGGTAACTCCACAGGACAGCTGTTTTCTAGGGACACAAGTGTCCTACTTGAACATGGAAAGACAGATATCCGTGTGCTCAGCTCATGATGCATTATGGAGAGCTGCAGGGATGATGTACTTTTGTAGTCCAAAAATAAGAAAGAAACAAGCTTGTATTTTAGCACTTCGGGTTCAAGATGTTTTTTTAATTGGTTTTGGTTGCCTGAAATAAGGTGTGTGGTGAATTTTTCACATGTTATTCTATAACAAAATACATCAGTACAGCCCACATCTGATTTGCAACGCTTTTACTTGTCTTGCTAATTACTGTGTAAATGGGACTACAGAGCTTGTTGGGACTCATTAGTCCACTTTTACAGTTTAGAATCACACTCTTGCAAATTATTCTAACTAAAACTTTCAGAGGAAATATTTAAGTAAAGACTGAAAGAGTTGTTGAAGCTTAATGTCGATGATGTTGAAGTCATCGTGTAGTTTGTTAATAGTCTATGTTTAGCATTTTACTTCTGCCAAATGTATTTAGGGTTCAAAATTCGTAAAGGTTGCGTTTACGGGGAAGTCGTGGCCTAATGGTTAGAGTGTCGGACTCGTAATCCAAAGGTTGTGGGTTCGAGTCTCGGGCCGGCAGGGATTGTAGGTGGGGCTAGTGAATGTCCAGCGCTCTCTCCACCCTCAATACCACGACTGAGGTGCCCTTGAGCAAGACACCGAACCCCCAACTGCTCCCCGGGCGCTGCAGCATAAATGCTGCCCACTGCTCCGGGTGTGTGTTCACGGTGTGTGTGTGTTCACTGCTGTGTGTGTGTGTTCACTGCTGTGTGTGTGTGTGTGTGTTCACTGCTGTGTGTGTGTGTTCACTGCTGTGTGTGTGTGTGTGTGTGTGTGTGTGTTCACTGCTGTGTGTGTGTGTGTGTGTGTTCACTGCTGTGTGTGTGTGTGTGTGTTCACGGTGTGTGTGTGTTCACTGCTGTGTGTGTGCACGTTGGATGGGTTAAATGCAGAGCACGAATTCCGAGTATGGGTCACCAAACTTGGCAGTATGTCACTTCACTTCACTTAATTTGAGAATATTGTCATGATGAACAAAATGTGTAAGAATCATATACTTTTTTTAAGTGAATCAGAGTGAAGCTAACTTACAGTTTGGACTACAAAAATCCTATGTGTCATCACTGCTGGAATACTGGATTCCGATTGGTCAGTCAAGGCATTCAGGAAAATGCATACTGGGATGCTGGTTACACACGTCCATTGTGTTCACAATATACTGATTCATATGATACGGAACTATAGAGTGGAATGAGACACAGCCTTGTTGATGTGATTGCTCAACTCTTGCTCGTCTGATTGCAATATTTTAATTTGATGTGCTTACACGCTTACAAATAAAGGTTACAAAATGATGTTTTTGCAGTGATGCCATAGAAGAAAGTTTTTGGTTCCAAAAATAACCTTTCAGTGAACAGTTCCTAAAAGAACCATTTAAAAAATCTAAAGAACTTTTTTCGACTATAAATGAACTTTTCTGCATTTGAAAGTTTCCATGGATGTTCAAGGTTCTTCATAGAACCATTGATGCCAATAAAGAACCTTTATTTTTAAGAGCGTAGACTCCAAAACACCATTCAGTGGATATCTGTGCCGACTTGGCTGTGCTCGCCGTGAAGACAGAATCCTTTTGTAGCTTTTTGAGACTCACATTTCAGCTCCACAATAGATACAGATCACAAAACTGAAATATGAATGAGGATAAAAGATGTGTTTGGAGAGCAGCCACCGGGTGAGAGTGCGGTCACGGGCGCCAGCGAGCAGCTCCTTCAAACCCCACAGTAGCTGCTCCGACTTCATTCCCAAATTCAGCAGCGCTCCCAAGCCGTCCCGCCGCAGAGCCTGGAGTCAGGAGGGGTTATTTCGCCCAGGTGAAATTACACTGACAAGCTTTTAATTAAAGTTTTCCCACAATCCCCTCCCGTCCTGTGCCCTGGGAGTGCATTCCACATTCTGTGTGGCCCTTGCCAACTGACCGAAAGTCAAAAAGGAAGTGTTTTATTTTCCAAATCCCTAGCAGACAGCAATAGGACACTATGTTATACAATCTGTTTAGTTTCTTTAGTGTGCTGTGAGGCAGAATGGGCACGCATGAAGTAGTGTTTATAGCAATAATTAAACACATCTGCTGTCAGAGGGTGGGAGAAACACTCGGGCTTGTGTGCGCTCTTACCCCTGGGCCCGTGGCAGCCCGATCTGCTGCTAGTGTGTATGCATGTCTTTATTACTAAAACAGGTGTGGTGTATCAAGGCCAAGGGCAGCACGTCGAGAGACATGCAAATACAGGCAGTGCAACACAAACCTTCGCTGAGGAGACACTAGCGTGCAATGCTTCATCTGCTGGGTTTACAGAAGGCTGTGGACGAGTTTAAAACTTTTAACCCTAACTTTTGAACAGGTCTTATTTAATAGTTCACCCAAATTGTAAATTATGTCATCCATTACTCATCCTTGTGTTGTTATGACCCCATTTATTTTTTACATAATGTGAAAGTTTTCAATGTACTGAAGGCGCATGCATGCTGATGTATACTTCAAAAAGGCACCACAAACATACCATAAAAGAAGTCTGTGTGTCTCACTGACGAAAACAATTCATGAGTTAAAAAAAAATATTTGGCTTAAATTAAAACGGTAAAGTAGTAGTAGAAGTAAACACACAGACACACCTTAAAACCAGAGGTGTAGTTGATGGCACACATATCAGTTGCACTCATCTCCAAATGCAGCGTTTTTATTTACTAATATTTGCTATTTAAATGCCTTTGAAACAGTAGTAGTATTTATCTTAATTCATAATGATTCCTTTACACAGCAGATTCCTTGACCTGTTAATTAGGAAAATGCTAAACTCACATCACTCCTTGACAGCTGACTATTTTTCACTCAAGCCAACCAGTTGTATTTTTGTTGATGCTTCCGTTTACCAAAACAAACCATTATCTAAATCCCTTAATTAATTTTGAGTATCAGAGTTCTTCAAACATTTCAACTTTGTCAACTTTTCATATTTTCATGAATACCTTTTGAGAATCACTTCTTAGATTAATCCGAGAAATATTTACATCTCTTAATATAACAAAACGACCGATATTTAAGTCTTTCAATATAACAAAACCGACCAATGTTTAAAATGGTTAATGAAAAACACAACCCAAATGCTCAATATAATAGATATCCAAATTTCTAAACAGAACAAAACCGACCGATATTTAAGTTCCTAAGCAGAAGAAAAACGACCGATATCCAAATATATAAATAGAACAAAACCAACCGATATTTAAGTCTCTAAACAGAAAATAAACGACCAATTTTTATGTTTCTAAACTGAACAAAATCGACCGATATTTAAGTCTCTAAACAGAAAAAAACTGGCCGATATCTAAGTTTTTAAACAGAGCAAAACCAACCGATATTTAAGTTTCTTCACAGAAGAAAATCAACCGATATTCAAATTGCTAAACAGAACAAAACCGACCAATATTTACAATTCTAAACAGAACAAAACCGACCCAATCTATGGTAAAGCACAATGACATTATATACATTAACAGTATGACTTTTTGTAAAGTTGCTTTGAAACCATATGTATTATTAAAGCACTATATGAATCAATTTTACTTTTTAGTTATATGTTGTATGTTGACAGGGTGCCCACAGGTCTGAAAATCAGTGGAAAACACAGACCTGCATCATTTGAATAGCTAGCTTTGAGCCTTGAGGTGTTTTCGTGGCACTTCCGCACCTGCTGCTCTTATTTACACCTCTAAGATTCTTCTGTACTGTATTTCTGCTCTGAATGCACAACGAGTGCGGAAATAGTCAAGTGCAGACGGAGATGAGGATTTCGAAGGGAAAGCTTTCCTGTTCTTTCAACACGAAGGTCTGCTCATATGAGACCCTCGAAGAAAATTCTGTAAAAACAGAGCACAATGCGCCATCGCAATACGAAGGAATTTCCCATGTGGATTTTTCACAGGTGTTTTCCCCTAATTTTGAATGATGCATTGGATTGTGTTGTGGTTTAATGTTAAAGGAAAAGTTTTTACATGTAAGGGAATAGTTCACCTAAAATTAAAGTTTCTTGATTGTTTACTCACCTCCAGGCCGTGCAAGATGTATATTACTTTCTTTCTAGAGCTGTAGAGTAATCAAAGATATTGTGAAGAATATGCAAAGCCATTTATTTGCAAAATATAGGGGAAGTCAATGGCTACCAGCAGCTGTTTGGTTACCAACATTCTTCAAAATATTATTTCTCTTTCATCTGTGTTCAATAGAAGAAATAAACTCATACAGGTTTGGAACAGCATGAGGATGAGTAAATGATGACTACTATCCCTTTAAAGGCGTCACGGCATGAGAAATCAAATTTGCCTTGATCTTTTGACATAAAACAGGTCTTTGTTCCATTAAAACATCCTGAAAGTTTCACAGCTTAAAATGTCCTCCTCGTTATAAACAAAGCATTTGTGACCCTGGAGAACAAAACCAGTCTTAAGACGCTGGGGTATATTTGTATCAATAGCCAAAAATACATTGTATGGGTCAAAATTATTGTGATATTAAGTAAAGATCATGTTCCAATGAAGATATTTTGTAAATGTCCTACTGTAAATATATCAAAACTTATTTTTTGATTAGTAATATGCATTGCTAAGAACTTCATTTGAACAACTTTAAAGGCGATTTTCTCAATATTTAGATAATTTGCACCCTCAGATTCCAGATTTTCAAATAGTTGTATCTCGGCCAAATATTGCCATAACATCATAACATACCATGCATCAATGGAAATATTATTTATTCTGCTTTCAGGTGATGTATAAATATCAATTTCGGAAAATTGACCCTTATGACTGGTTTTGTGGTCCAGGGTCATATTTATTTCATCAAGCTCCAAAAACAGCTCGTTTTGGATCCGAGGTGCAAGGCGACGTCACCCGGGCGCAGTCGTATGCATAAACACTCCCTCCAGAGCAAAACATCGATGAATAGTCATCTTCTCACCATAGGCCCCGCCAACTTAATGGCTGACACTTGATTACACTGAATGCGAGTGTCGCGTTGCATCAAAAACAAATATAATACTAATATACAAACATAATACAAATACTAAATATAATAACTGGTTACAGTAAACAGATGCAGATCAATTTCTGACACAGTAAGTAAAGTAAATTATTTCAGAATGCTTTGTTTGGAAATGGCTGTTTTATTTTGATTATGTTGTCAAAACACTCACATGTAATAGGGAGTGGGCATTGATACTGTTTCCTATGCAATGACATTAGCAAACCATACATAACAGTTGCTGATTATTAAAAGCTTTAAAGGACCCGTCTCTTAAAAACAGGTCATTTTAGACAGAGGGTCAAAATGAAGGTTGAAAATAATCATTTTTCCTCATATTTATTTATTGTGCAAAAAACTGTATTTAACATTATAAGTGAATCTCAGGGAACATATTAAAATAATAACAACAAAAATCCATGTCATGACCCCTTTAATGTTCTGGAGGAAAACAATGCAGGATTTTTCTCAAATGTAAATGAACAGGGCTCAGTATAGAGCATTTTGACTGTCCAAATTCTATATTTAGGCAACTTCAAAGTAAGTCCAGCCGACTAAAAATGGTCTTCTCTATCAAAACGATCAATAATTTTCAGCAGCAACCACATTTGTAGTTAAAAAGTTATTTTATATATATATATTGAATAGACTGATAGTTTCGCTAGTGAAGACCCTTATTTTTTGACTGGCCTCTTGTGGATTACTTTGATTTTGGACCCTCAAAACTGTTATATGCCGAGTCCTATTCATTTGAATTAGATGGAAAAAACTAAACAATTCTGGAATGTTTTCCTCCAAAGTCTTAATTTATCTTTGACTGAATTAAGAAAATCATATACATCTTGGATGGCCTGGAGGTGCATAAATAATCAAGAAATGTTCATTTTAGGGTGAACTACTCCTTTAATGGTAGAACCTGCACCTTTGCTGTCTGATTTATTTATTTATTTTCCTTACAGAATTTTCTTTCTCTGAAGAAAGTGCTGTCAGGTACACACTCAACGTGGCCGCACCATCAGCAAGTCTGGCTTTATTTGGAGCTCGCCATATTATGGCTGAGTCAATATTTTATCAGGCACGTTCAGCAAGTGCATGCAGATATATGGCTGCCTCTCGATCCCCTTAAACTACTTCCCCTCCTCCCTTTGAGAGTGGATCACTTCTGTCCAAATCAGACACAATACATCTCGTAATCTCCCCGCTCTGATATCCAGCTTAATGTGTCTGCACATTCCTCACGCAGACGGCCGCTGCAACTTATCATCTTGAAAAGAAAAAGCAGACTCATCCCTCCTTTCTTCTGGCCCGTCTGTGTCAGAGCCGCAGACGCGTGGGTCTGTATGGACCTGATTGAATTAGTGTACACAGCAGCCCAACATTACAGCTCTAATAGAAAGCTTTAAAGCACTGCGTATGGAGCACAGCCGTGGATTAGGTTGCCTGTCTTTCCTCACCTTGTTCTCAGCCAAGCGGCGGGAAACAGCTGGCCTGCATCGCTGAGTGCTTCTAATGAATTGAAGTCTTGGGCATAAGGATGGACTGATTAGATGGGAAAGGACTAATATTCCTGTGTGACTTGGCTGAGTGTGGATGGGCTTGAAAGGCATGCGAGAGATGCCACCATAAACAGCTTCAGACTCTGGCAGGCCGTAGATGGGGAGGAACCTTATTTATAGAAGAGGAGGGTACGGCGAATCTCTACGGCAGGGTTGCCTTTTCATTTGTGGGACGGGGCAGGCCTCAGACAAATATGCCGCTGTGTTAACCTCAAACTGGAATCTTGCTGTTATTGCCAAGAAATACTTGAGGCATAATAGTTTTCTTGCATATACATAAAAAAAAAAATGCATATAAATAATAATAATAATAAATAATAACACTTTTTTCATTCTGAGCTTCAGAATCCCCATATAATTGCCTGGTGAGTGTGGCTTTTGCCTTTGAAAGTGGATATTTGGGTGGGACATTTAAAAAAAAGAGGGGGGGGGGAGCGTTTTGGTCTAATTTTTACAGGAAAAACAAAACAAAAAACTGTACATTTTAAATGCATCTGATCAAATATCATAGTGTCAACCTTCAGCAGTACACTAGCACGGGATTGCAAAGGAATTGCAGGATGCTTTGTAAACTGACGAAGAGCTAATAATTAATTAAATAATAAATAATACAAAATAAAAATAATATATATATATATTCTGTATAAAGTGAAATGCTTCCCACAGTAATTCATCTGCATGCTTCAAAACCATTATTGTTATTAGTGGATTTAAAACTAGAGTATCCTTAGTAAGATTTGTATGGTAATACTTTACTTTATAATGCATTAGGGTATAATGCATTATAATTATTCAAAATGTGTGTTGTAATACGTTATATCTGGTCATAAATAATTATAACCTAATTTAAAATGCATAATGTGTCAATGAATTGATAAGTGTTAACTGTGGTTACAATAATTAAATAATACAATAATTAGATTGTACAGTGCATTATAAGGTGCATTACAAGGCATAATTAATGCATTAAAACTACTTTTATAATGCATTAAAGGCTTTAAGTAAAGTGTTACCATATTTACTTTAATCAAATTAAAGTAATGTCAAAATAAAATCACTCAACACTTGTGTCACGTGTTGCTGGGAGCAAGGAGAACTCAGGAGACAAGGAGAACAATTAACATTAATTTTAATGAAGATACCAGGAAACATGGAGCACAGGAATCAAACAAACACCGAATGACGATTAAGACCGGAAGCAGAGGACTTAAAAACACTGGGGAACACTAGATAATTAACAAAACACGGCTGGATACAAATAAACTAATAATGAGGACAGGAAAAACGAGAGGAAGGGAAACACAAGACACAGGAAGACAGGACTGACAACTTGTAATCCATCCCTTAAGCAACATGTCTGAATGTTTGTACTTAATGATGAAACAAATCCATCAAGACGTTTATTAAATAAAATATGAGTCCATAATCCATAATAATGCTTCCTCCAGTGAAAAGGTGTTCTGGTCTCAATCAGAAGAGAAATCTGCAGATCAAGCAGTGTTTACAAGACAAAACATCTCTGAACAAATACAGTATGTGGCTGGATTTTGATGTGAGAGACAACAGGAGATGCACTTTTTCACTGGAGGAAGCATTATTATGGATTATGGACACGTATTTTAGTTAAAAGCATCTTAATGCTGTATTAGTTTCATCTTTTGTCTTCTCCAGATGTTAACTGATGGACTGGAGTGGTGTGGATTATTGTGATGTTTTTATCAGCTGTTTGGACTCTAATTCTGACGGCACCCATTCACTGCAGAGCATCCATTGCTGAGACACTGATGCAGAGACACATTTCTACAAACCTGTATGAAGAAACACACTCATCCTGATCTCGGATGGCCTGAGGATGAGCACATTTCAGTTTTGGGTGAAATACTCCTTTAACCGATGTCAGAGAACAATGTGAATGTGTTGTTCATTTATTAAAATCTCAGGGATACTACAAGTGAATATTTTAGCTCAAAGGCAATCCTTGCACTGTTATATAGATGTGTTCTAATTTAATTCAGTTGCCTTCATTTGCACTGCATTTACTTTCTAGTGGTACAATTCAAAAATAGTTGCTTATTGTTCAGGCCAAGAAAGTGCATCTGTTACTACAAAACAAGGAAACCTACTATTTGGTGTTTGAACATAGATAATTATTAGAATGCCTGTCAATAGAGAATCAGTTAGTGTAGTTACATGTTCTGCCAGCAGGGGCAAACGGGGCAATACTGTTTTGACCCCTTGTTTCAAGCACAGACCGATCTTACAATTATTTCATGAGAAGTACATTTCTTTGACTAAATCAGCTAAACCATTCACGTTTCCAAGCCCTGGTCCAAATGATCTATTTTAAAAATGAAAATAGTGCAGATGACACTCTTAACCATTTTCCAACATAAACATCAGTATTGTGCGGATGACCTTTAGCTTCTGCTCTAGGTACAAAAGACACAAGCAACTATCATTATGGTCTACCAATCATTTGAGAAAACAGTTATAGTTCAGTTCAAACAATCATTTCAAACAATGCAGTCACATGAACTTTTTAATGTTTAATGCATGTATAATTGAACCAGGTCTAAAGTCTAGATGATATGAAAACGGCTCAGACCAGTTTCCTTGCCTTTGTACTGCTCTGGGCTTCAGCGTGGACTGATATGCATGTGTGTTTGTGTGAATGTGCTGTGTTACCATATGAATCTGATCCCAGACCTCTGGTAATTTATAGCGAACTGTTTTCTTTCCTCTTCACTTCGTTAACGACTGATGAATCGCTCCTTTTCATGCTACTTATCAAAAGCACAGCTGAAGGTTTATTGCATGGTTGCACTGTGAAAATATGAAAATATGACAAACAAACAAAGAAAAGAGCAGGCTACGTTACCCCTGAGATACGTATTATTTATTCCCATAATGCATTACAAAGGCTCCTTTGGTCCTCGCATCTGTGCTAATTAATTGTGCCTTTAAATGTGCTTGAGAGAAAAAGTCCTTGGTTAATAACTCGCATTTTTCTGTATAAAAGTGGAGAGCTTCGCAGGGAATTCATCTGCACATTTTTCAACACCATTATTGTTATTAGTGGACTTAAAACCAGTGTATCCTTAATGAGATATGCAGATTAACCTTTTTGAAGTGGTTCATCGTTTCCTAATCCTATCAAGAGAATCATTTGCCTCCTTGTATCTTGTACTTTGGTTGCACTCTCTAATCACTTTTCATTTTGGATAACTTAATAACATACTTAAATACGGTCTCTTGATGCTTTTTTCACAGACACGTCGAAAGTAATTGAGAGTAATGGTCGCGAGACAATAAGAAAGGAGAAAGTGCTGATTTATGTAGCGTGTGTAAGCGCGGCTGCGCAGCCAACTGCAACAGACCAAAGTAAACACTACTTTTCATACTTTTCAGCTGTTTTAAGCTTCTCGGCTTTGAATTATATCAGCTTTAGAGGGTTTCTGAGGAAAAGAGCTGAGGCTGAACTCTTGACATTTCCACTGCTGAAATATGCAAAATAATGAGAGAAAATACATTCCCAGAGCATGTCGAGGAAGCATTTTGGCCGTATACTGTTTCAAACCTAGCAGTTACACATATTTTCACACAAGCAGAGGCTCGGCTGGCCACAGTTGTTGGCACTCCACTTCTCAATCTTCATGACAACTCACCACATGCCGTTTGTCTTCAAATTGACCTTAACCAAAGTATAAATAGATGCTCGCAAGGACAGAAGATCAATGTCTGTTCTTGTTTTCTTCATTTTCTGAAATGTCAGAACGTCTGCCTGCAGTTTTTGTTCGACGAGCTGTTAGTCATGCAACCGCTCACCTAAAACAACTTGTTTATTGTTGTGCAGATGAGTGCTTTGTCACGAGGAGAACATGCTTTAAACAGCTACTTCTTTATAATGACAAGGACACCAAAATATGATGAATCCATATAATGTGAGGGCAAAATCCCATTTCTACTGTTGCAAGGAAATGTGTTTACTTTTCATTAGACTGGAGACAATATCAGAAATGTACTTAAAAAGCAACAACAAAAAACAAACAAATAGCATTAATAAATTAAGCAGAGAAACATATTACATTTAATTTAGATGAATATCTATAGCCTTTTCCAAAGTAAATGTCATTAAAAGGGCCAATAAGCTAAAAATAATAATAATAATAATAATACAACCACTCGGGTAGTGATTAATATATATATATATATATATATATATATATATAGCCACATGCAGCACCTTCGCAGAAAACCGTAATAAAGAATCACTGAGAAACCTAAAATTGACAGTGGCAGGGAAAACCTCCCTAGAAAGAGTTTGCATTTTACCTTTTTTTATTTTTTATCACAGGAACAGAACAAAAAAATAAATAAAATAAAAGTGATGTGACATATATGAATTGTTTTGTACATTAAGGTAAAATTGTGCATAATCCTATTGCCCTTGCCTTCTTTTCTTCTATATTTGAATTGTTGCTAATCTGTTCACTGCTGTTCTTTCCTGCTTGTGTGCATCCTCTGTCGTGGAGTTTGACAAACATGAATCACAATGCAGTTGGCTTCTCCAGGTGATGAGTTTGTAGTCTTGCTGCACAATGGCGGATGTTGATTCAGTGTCACATTAAAGAGCTCTGAGAGTTTCTCCTGTGTCCCCGCTTTCACTAGACATTGTTGAACACTAATAAACTCTCTTCAAAAAAGACGACAGGCAGGGGAAAGACAGAGGAGCGCTTTAAAGGCAGCCGCTGCTAATTAGCTGATAAACCTGACAGATAGCATTTAACAAGAAAATCTGGCAAACGCAACTCGAGGGAGGATGCGGGAGGAAAAGGTATGAAGCTCTGTCATGCTCGCTTTAAACACCTCACAACAAAACTGAAAGAGAAGGCATGTCGTCTGCTTGTGCTCATCCACCTGCGGATCTCTGTGTCACAGCAGACGCTTCTCCTCACTCCTCCATCATCAGGACATCCTCATCCTCACTGATGCACAGATATGACAGCATGACTTCATCACTGTGGCTACTGGTTTCACTGGAGCACTCAAAAAACCAAATGCTGATTTAAGTCAAAATGCCTAAATCTGTAGGTCTTGAAATGTTGTAATGATTTGCATGCAATGAAAGTTGACAGAATGTTTCCCTTTTTTACTAATGTGCTGCCCACAAACACCATGCATGTGAAGGCTGGTTGTTCGATAGATTTATGATATCTAGGCAAATGAATGCCTATTTGCATGTGGAAGTGTGTGAGGGTGTGCATAAGTAATGATTATTAACAAGATCTCTGAAATACTTGATTCTGATTCATCCATTGCACCATTCAAGTGCGAACTAATTCAGGATAATGACCATGGTAAAATCCCTGCTTACTGTGGTGGTGGAATCCAACAAATAAAACATTCCTAAACATATAATCATGCACAGTTAGCTGGTATTACATTACAAAACTGTAACAAGTTGGACAGGTTGTGACACGCCTTCATCCAGAAACCACAAACACTGTGCAAGAAAATATGATCCATATTAAATATGGCTTCACTCGCAACACAAATAAACATGGTTTGCGTTGACCACAGTGTGTTTTGTGCTGTGAATTACTGCTTCCGAGAGCATGAAACACACAACTGAGACCAGCTTTATACAACATTTATCCCAGTGCTGTTCTGTCTGCTGCTGTTCATGTGTTTCCTGCAATTCAGTGACATTTTTTCTATTCAGTCTGTCATGTTAAAAAAAAAAAAAAAAAAATATTGTGCTAATGCAGTTCATGTATGAATTAAAGGAGACGTTTGCTCGTTAGCTTTGCATTGTTACAATGTCAGTAATTTATTACAGTGAACCATAGATATCTCCATTTATTTGTCATCGAAATGTAATTAAAAAGCATCAAAACATGTCATTTTGCACCATCTTGCTAATTTTTGACAGCCCCAGGGCTTTCGTTAAAACTACAGATGGAATTTTTGCATTCGCACCCACAGACTGTTGAATCGAAAGTAGGATGGCACCAAAAACACAAGTGCATTTTGGGTATAAGGTTTTTGACCAAAGGGAAGGCAGCAGACCTTTTTCTCTGTTTTCTCTTGGCATATAGCACCAATTTCTGAATGTTTTGCCTTTTTACTGCATAGACAGTCAAGTTTTATTAAAAGCTCATCTTGCCCACAGTGAATTACCAATTTAATGAATTTTAGTTAATGGTTTGTTACTTTTAAACCATGTTGGTTACGTGTTGGGTCACTTAAAGTCCAATGTTAAGTCGGGGTCCTGAAGCAAAACCAGTTTTGACTTATTGCTTCATCTCACACACGCACGTTAATTAGTTTGCATCCTGCAGCAATAACCTTCAGTGAGTAATTACACAGAAATGGAGGAGGGTGTAAAAAGACGTCGAGAGGGAGATTCAGTGTGGGAAAATCAAGATGTACTGCTTTACTTCAACCAAAGGAATGTGTGCCATGTTGACGTCTTATGGCAGGACACATGAGACGGAGCGTCCTTTCTGGCAAAGGACGTCACAAAGGTCCAGTAGGTGGAACGAGGCCCAGATAGCACACGCACATCTGTAAGATGTCTGTTAAATATCGCTTGATCTGGGAGGCATCTGCAGTGTACAAACGGACGTCTGTAAGAAATCAGTTTTACATACATTTTAAATCATGAACATTTTAAAGACATCTAATAGATGTGACCCTGCAGCACAAAAGCAGTCATGAGTAGCACAGGTATATCTGTAGCAATAGCCAACAATACATTGTATGGATCAAAATTATACATTTCTCTTTTATGCCAAAAATCATTAGGATATTAAGATCATGTTCCATGAAGATATTTAGTAAATTTCCTACCGTAAATATATCTAAACTTCATTATTGATTAGTAATATGCATTGCTAAGAACTTCATTTGAACAACTTTAAAGGAGATTTTCTCAATATTTAGATTTTTATGCTCCTTCAGATTCCAGATTTTCAAATAGTTGTATCTCAGACAAATATTGTTCTATCCTAACAAATGGAAAGATTATTCATTCAGCTTCCAGATTATGTATAAATCTCAATTTCAGAAAATTGACCCTTATGACTGGTTTTGTGGTCCAGGGTCACACATGTTCACATCAGATAGGAAACGTCCTATAGATGTATTGCAGATGCGCAAACGCTCCAAATGTAAATGCAGACGTCAAATAGATGTCTCCATGATGTATGTCTGCTACGAGGGAGGATTCGCAGTTCCCACTTTCAAAGAATGGCAGGCCGCCTCCTCTTGTCGAAACCTGATGTAAACTTCTGAGTAAAAAAACTCACAGAGAACTTCAAAGGGTCAAGGATCCTGCCAGGATTTGGCCGGCGAGATGCTACCTGATAGATCCTGCTCTTCCAGTTGCATTAGTTCGGGGCTGCTATATTTGTCCGGGGAAGCGTGGGCATCTGTGAATTCTCTGAGGTGGGGGGATAGAGGGTTAATGCTGCCCTGATCCTCTAGGAGAGCATTGGCTTCCAAGGGAGCCACAAGCAGCCAGACAGCAGCCGGAGGAGATCTAGTGCCTGAGCCCTGCACAACTTGAGAGAAACTAGCAGAGTAATTTGAGCTAATGACTTAGCGGCAAGCTCTGGCCTGACCCCGGGCTGGGCTGGAGCAGATGCTATCAGCTGAACATGGCCCTCTAAAACGTGAAAAAGCTGCCCCAGTTTCACTCTTTAGTCGACGAACTGTGAGTTAAGGCCAACTAGCAGATTAGCATTCCGGCCTGGACCGCTAAACAGAATTTTAATTAGCGGCGATACCAGTTGAACTTCATTCGGTGGCCTCGCCGGGCTAATGTCCACTGTGGCTCTTTGGGGGATCAGTGTTGACAACCTAGCAACTTTGTTGCCAGATTTAGTGACCCCCCTAGCAACTATTTTCCTAAACAGCACCTAGTGACAAATCTAAGCGACTGCTGCTGTGCTCTGTTCAGCGAGCGGCTGAGAGGAACAGCGCTTTCAGTTAAAACAGATATTCTGTTGCTTCTCTAATTTTACATGCAAATATAGCCTATGTCTTGTCTTATCTTATGTCTATTTGATTTAATCAGACGACGGCTCAATTATAAATCAGAATTTGTGGTGCAGATTAACATCTTGGAAGGGAGAGCTGCTTATGTAGTCTTAAAGGGCCACGTTTCAGTCATTATTTCATATTTAATGCAAGAATTCGTATGAATTAGCCACGTCATAAAATATGTACAACAGAAACAGTAAAATATATAAATAGAAACAGTTGTATTGAGAATTTGCTACAGTCTCATCCCAACTCGTCACATATTGAAGCTTGGTCAGGACCCCTTTAGCGTCACTTTTCGATGCGAAGGGTCCTCCATTGTTTTAAATTGTAATAATAATCTATTAAGTAATAATATCTATTAAACCTCTACAATTAATCCAAAATGCCACTGCAAGATTAATCTTTAATGAGCCGAAAAGAACGCACGTCACGCCTCTGTTCATCAATTTGCACTGACTACCAATAGCTGCTCGCATTAAATTCAAGGCATTAATGTTTGCCTACAGAACCAGCACTGGCTCTGCTCCCCTTTACCTAAATTCATTACTTCAGACTTATGTGCCTCTAGAAGCTTGCGTTCTTCAAGTGAACGATGCATTATTGTTCATCCCAAAGACACACAAAAACACTTTCACGGACTTTTTCATGAACTGTTCCCATCTGGTGGAATGACCTGCCCAACTCAATCCGAGCAGCCGAATCCTTACCCATCTTCAAGAAACGGCTAAAAACTCATCTGTTCCATCTTTACTTGACCCTCTAACTCTAGCACTCTCTATTCTAATTTTTATTTTAAAAAAAAGAATAATTATCTGTGCTGCGTTAGGCTAACTGAGACTTGTAATTGCGCTTTTGTGGTTTTGATTGCTTCTTATGTCCTCAATTGTAAGTCGCTTTGGATAAAAGCATCTGCTAAATGACTAAATAAATAATAATAGGAAACTCTGAGCGTCAATATGCCGACGTGATACTGGAAATTTGATCGTCGTGATTAAATTATATATTGGGTAATAATATTGCCATTATTGCATATATGTTGGGTGTGATTTTTCAATGTAAACAGTCACAACAGTTTTATTTACACATTTATGAGCACATAACCCAACCCCTGCCCCTAAAACACAAGATATACAACGACAGTCATCATTTATTTTTAAAAAAGTATTAATATTCCAAGTCTTCTGAGGCAAAACGATTGATTTGTGAGAGGATCGCTGTAAAGACTTCCTGTGTGCAGCTGCAGTCTGTTAACAAATTCAAAGAATGCGCCAGAAGAAGCCTTACGTCAGCTTTGTTGGTGAAATGCCATTGGCTCTTGCGTGTCTCGTGATCGATTGAGTCATGCTAGTATCTTCTCCAATGAGATGTGAGCGTGTTCAGAGGTGGGTACATTTAGGGTTAGGTGCTCTAAAGAAAGTAAAAATGTATGTAAAATTATTTCTATTTTTACAAATGCATGCAATCCATTAAATTAAGACAAACAACTGAAAACAACGGAGGACCCTTCAGGTCCTGACCAAGCTTCAATATGAGCCGAGCTGCGTTAAAACAGTATGTGAGAATGGAGAGGCAACCAATCAGTATGCTAATTGGCGTATGACATCATCTAGCCACAATCAGCGACTTTTCAAGCTGGCTTTAGCAACACTGCGGGGATACTGTGTTTGTCTGCAAGGCATGACCGAAATGCAATATGCGACGAAGAGAGGCACAGATGGAGACAGACCGTGGGGCTTATTGTAAACGCGGCCATCTTTCTTGAGTTATATCCCTGTGTTAACAGATCAGATCAGATCGGATTCATTCTGTCTGATGAGAGCATAAACAGCACACACCGCGGAACACTAATAGTGCATCACATTCTCCAATGTTCCGGAATCATTTTGTGTATTTATTTGATATATGACTAAAAACACCTTCGTTATTCGATGTATTAATGTTCTGTATAAAATAGTAAAATAATACGATTTTATGCATTCATAGCATCTAGCAGTAATTTTGCGTGACATTGTTCTGTCTTTGCTTTAATTTCTGTGTGTTATCTTTAAATTATTGTAATCACACACACACACATATATATATATATATATATATATATATATATATATATATATATATATATATATATATATATATATATATATATATTAATTAGTTGGGCGTGCGAGAGACGATATTTAACGATATTTAGTTACCTCTGTTATTAGTGCAAACAGAGACATATTAAAGAATAGCATTCCCTCAGCCTGCCCTCGTCTACAGCGTTATCACAACCAACCTTATTCAACTCTCCACTAATATTTTTCTTTCTCCACTCTTTGCTTTCTTTGTCATTTTGCCACTATATAGCCTAGGTTAAATCAGCCATACTTGATCATTCACGAAAATGCTTTCTCTACATAGTAACACATAATTACCCAGAAAAAAAAACTTCATTAGCATTAAATACTTTCCAAAAGCACGTTTTAATTTTTTAAGCTGATAAATTAAAATCATAAACTTGTACCTCTACGTGTTAACAACTAAAAGCTAAATTTTGAAAGATAAAATGAACACAATTCTCACACTAAACAGCAAGTGCTAAAACAACTTCCCTGAAAAACAAATATTCTGTGGCTTTAGATGAGGTCTAGTGTATTTGCCAGGATCTAAAGGCTCTAATGATCTTATTTAGAGTCGGACTGGACAAACTCTCTCTCATGCCTTGATCAGTCTAATGGGAGGACATCTTTTATGGAAGAACCGACCCAGGACTCACTTTAGAGCCTCGGAGACTTTGATGTATCTTATTAAAGCCACATGTACTCGATTTGTTAATACCTTTTCTCTCCTTCCCTGACCTGAAATGTTATTTACGGCCTGACTCTAATGGTAGATTACAGTTGTAAAGATAAACGGTGCAGAATAGAGGGAGGCCATTAGAGGCTGTTTTAATGTGTTTTCCTCTCCTCTTGGATTCACTGAACTATAGGATCAGCATATGTGTCGCACAAACAGAGAAACGCTTAGACGTGTTTCATAAAGGAACTATCGAACGTATTTGGGCGTTTTCGTTTTGCATATCTTGTTATTATATGTAAGTGCATTAAAAGATCGATGCAATCTTCGTTTTAATTATTATTCTTATATAAATATGGATAAATAAATGTCCCTATCCTCAGTTCCGCTAATAACAGGCTTCAGCTTCACCTGATCCCAATCAGACAGAGGTGACTGAACTTCTTTCATGTTTTCAAAGGCTGTTTTACTGAAACAATAACTCTTTTTATTGAGAACAAATGTTGACATTTGAAGGGAGTATGAATGGAAACCGCCTGTGGTGCCGTTTTGACAACAGTGGTCGATCCCCCCGGGATCCCACCTGAGATTAAAGGCTGAATTTCAATAATTCACCTCTAATAATGCACACTCTTTTCGCTCAGGCCTGTATGTGCACAGCGAACACGCTTCAAATGACAAAATCAGACGCTATATTATCGAGAAAAGCTCCGGGATCATCACAGCGTTGAGCTGAATTCAGTTCGGTGTGTTAATGGCATTAAACGCAGCAAACCGTCTATATGTGCAGTGATTATTTAATCATCAATCGTTTAAAATCTGTATTTACAATTACATTTCTGGCTATTATAATAATAACCATTATATTTTACATTATATCGCGTTATTATTATTATTAGATTATTATTATTAGCTATTATCTTTCTTTGGGCAATCTTTCTATTAAAGAGCACAGCACAGCTTGTAATAGCCGTATCGAAAGGTTGTCGAGGTTAACAGTAATCTGTTTAACTAACGCCTTTAAAATGTTAACGGGGTGGCCCCTATAAGAGAGACGTCATTGCAGGAGCGCGCAGGGCCCCATCGGAGCTGGCAGATGTTTAGACACGATTTTATGGATCGTTCAATATCGGTCTATAATTAAGCCCGACTGACCATCTTAAACCCGCCGGGAGCTCATAGCGCTTCCTGTCCAGCCCTGTATTCATCAAGATCAAACAGATGAAGGCCTGGATTATAAGCAGCGTCTATTATTCA
Source organism: Barbus barbus (assembly GCF_936440315.1). Classification (NCBI taxonomy): domain Eukaryota; kingdom Metazoa; phylum Chordata; class Actinopteri; order Cypriniformes; family Cyprinidae; genus Barbus; species Barbus barbus. The sequence goes on from NC_136740.1 coordinate 1,232,880, forward strand.
CTGCCATCGAGACCACATTCAGCATTCACGCTTCATATGCACACACTGCAGGTTTTAAACGCACTTGTGTAGAGATAAAAAGGAGAGTTTGGAATGTGTTATTTGTAAATGGCACCGTGTAATTTGACGCAGTTTTATGATCCGAGCAGCAGGTCTGGATTTGTCTATTACGCTGGCATCAGACACATATAAATCACGATAGTGTGAAAGGATGTGAAAGAATGACACTACGATTAGAATATAATCAAGTCTTGAAAAACAGGGCAGTCCAAATGGTGCCAGTGCAGACTAGCGCATTTTATTTACAATCAGAGATATAAATTAGTAAAAGTCTCCTTGTTAACAACATTGTGTAACTTCGGCTTTTTTAAATAAAAACCAATCATAATTTATTTACAAAACAATGTTCAGTTACCATTGCAATACAACTTGCATAAATTATAGGCATTACAAAAATAAATATCAAATGTATTCCACTCTTAGTCAAGTTTCTAGCAGTCCCGAGTTCTGGTTTAGACTTCACCTCTAGCACATGAGTCTGGTAGGAGCTCTAGAATGCCCACGCGCGCGCGCACAACTGGGGCAATGAAGCTACTATAGGGATCCTGAGAAATAAGTCTCCTCGTCGAAAAGTCACATATGTTGGGATAAAGTACTTCATCAATCAATCAATCAATCAATCAATCAATGCAACAGTGCATCCAAACCAGACCGGCTATTGTGCCTTAAATATATATATTGTTTTTCTTTTCTTTTCGTTTCGTTTCTTTTCTTTCCCGTGATCGCACGTGTTATTGTTCTATAGGCAGGTGCTCTGTAGTCCGTGGGTGTACAGTGGCACACAAAAGGATCCGCGTAAGAGCAAATGTTAGTTTAAAACAGCTTGGGGAGAGAGAGAGAGGTGATGGCTTGTTCGCTTTGTTCAAAGCAATTGTGACACCTACCTGTGAACCAAGAAAACAAAACCTACATCAGTCGATTTTCCAAAAGAAAAATAATATAGGCTACAGCTACTGCATGAAATGTAGAAATCCACACTTAATCTGCACAACCATAAAGCAGGCCTCATATAGTCATACTCAACGGAACATATTAGAACAAGAACAATAGGGCTAATCAAATATGAGGAAGTGGCCTCTGGAAACATTCCAGTGTTGTCATAAAACCGGAACATAACCTGCACTTAAATGCTAATATTAGCGACTTACTTGACAGATCTTCCTCGTCTTTAACTCGACAGGTATGACTGGGATCTTACTGTGAAAACCTCGGTGGGGTCTGCAGAAAATACACACCCGTTTTAGTAAAGGGACACGACCACAGCGTTTTGACAGCTTAAATAATATCGACTGGACGCTAGCGTTCGATTATGAGAAAATAAATAAATGTCACGTTCAAACAATGAAATAACTTAAAACATGAGACGATGACTCGAAAACAACAACAGGCACGATTATATTAAAAGTGCCTCAACTAATTAATTTAATATAGCTACTCTATTGGATAGACAACTGGTTAATCTACATGTAATCAGTTAAATAATGCGCTGGCTGAGATCAGCAGGATATATATGCACCCTTTACGCACCTTTTTTGGATTCCCTGAAATGCTGTTCAGGCTGGTTTGGATTGGTCTTTAGCAGAGGCTCGCCGCTCTGTTTGTGCAGGAGTCCCTCTCCAGCTGAACTATAGCGCAGTATCCCTTGGCTCTGCAGAGGGCCGAAGTTGCCATAGTTTGTGTAATTACTATAAAACGGCGAGGTGTAATAAAGCGGTCTTCCTAATATGGAGGTGGCGGGGTACACTGCGCCCGCTGGAGACGCGCTGGACGCCGTGGAGGTCAAAAGGCCAACGCCAGGGAGACAGTTCTGCTGCTTCTTTGGGTCCGAAGTGGCGATCTCAGCTAATGACCAGAGCTTAGGCTTGACGCTTTGGTTTTGACCGTCCAGGCATGTTTTGTTGGTGCTGTTCCGGGTGTCCTCTCGGTGATGATGGGTCAAGAGAGGGGCCTCCACCGCGGTCAAAGGAGAGGAGGTCAGCGGCTTGGGTGACGGGCCTCTCTGTCTGTCCTCACGGACCGTGTCCAGATCACTTGCGTCGCATTTGTCCTTGCTATCGGGTCCAGAATCCCCGGTTCTGCACGTGACCTTCTCGCCGTCAGATTCCACCGAGCACGAGTGATCTGTCAGAGCATCGACGTGCAAACTGATGCCTGCAGACAAACCACACAGCCGTGAGTTACTGCTGTCAAAGCTGTGCGAAAACGTGCAGAACTTCCATTACAATCGCATTACGACTCGAATGTCTTAAATGTACAATTATAATTTGGTTTGATCCTGCATCACAAAACCATTTATAATAAATAAATATCTATAAAGCTGAATAAATAATCTTTCCATTGATGTATGGTTTGTTATGATAGGACAATATTTGTCTGAGATACAACTATTTGAAAATCTGGAATCTGAGGGTGAAAAAAAATCTAAATATTGAGAAAATCATCTTTAAAATTGTTCAAATTAAGTTCTTAGTAATACATATTACTAATCAAAAATTAAGTTTTGATATATTTATGGTAGGAAATTTACTAAATATCTTCATGGAACATAATCTTTACTTAATATCCTACAATGATTTTTTATTTTATTTTTTATTTTTTGCATAAAATAGTAATCGATCGTTTTGACCCATACAATGCACACATATCGCTACAAATACACCCGTGCTACTTATGACTGGGTTTGTGGTCCGTAGTCACATACAATGAATAGGACTACATTATTCAAACGTCAAATATTTTTTGCAATATATGCAGTACATTCTTCTTTATACTTTGCATCGACCGTAAGTACATTTAAATTATGTAAATGTAAATGTAAATTAAATGAGCGCATAATAATAATAATAATAATAACAGTAATAATGCACCTTCGTCCTCAGCAGAAGCTTCACTGTTGTCCATGTTTTTATCCGTGCGCTCGTCTTTTCTCTCCCCATCGCCGTCGTCCTCGTCCTCGTCCTCACTTTTATTCCGTGGTGCCCATGTCACCTTGTTCTCCTTCTTGAGTCTTCTTCTGGCGTTGGCGAACCAGGTGGACACCTGCGTGAGGGTCATCTTGGTGATGATGGCCAGCATGATCTTCTCTCCTTTGGTGGGATAGGGGTTCTTCCTGTGCTCCTGGAGCCACGCTTTTAGCGTCGTCGTCGCGTCCCGCGTGGCGTTTTTCCGGTAAGCGGGGTCGTTGAGCTGGTACGGGTAACCGGGACTCCCATACGGGTGATAACTGATGGCTCCTGCCATTCCCGTAGTGTGCGCGTCATACGGAGAGCCCTTCAAAAACAACAGTTTTTATCAGTCATCTGTCTTTTTATGTATTGTTTGTGCAGCTTTTTTTTTCCTTCTTTTCTTTTTCTTTATGGGATAAAATAAATGTAGCGCAAATGAAACAAAATAAATCAACGGTTTATGAACTAATAATCTATTCTGCATATACAACGTTAATGTTATTAATGCATGTTATTATAAAGTGTAACCAAAAATATAATACTAATAATAACTAAGCCAATAAACAATGATTAATCCTTCATGCAATTATCAGAATGCACAATTACATGGGACTGGGGTGGATAACAGATAATGGGTAATTGCAGCCATTTTGCATAATCACCAGGCTGACTTTCCCAGTGCTCTTTCAGTGTCAGAAGCATATCAGTGAAGCGCAGCATTACAAATCCTATTAGAAAACCACTGGATATGGACCGTTTTTACCCGCTTTTATGTGCCATGTCATTAGCATTGCAATTCATCAACTGACGATTAAATAACGCCTATTTAACCGCACATCCTTCCAAATCTCATCTCAAAAATACACTGTGCAACTGCACGCATTTTATTATTAGTATTAATAATATTTTTAAAATATCACAACCAATAATTTGAGCTATTGTCTAAAAATAACGCGGCGTAGATCAGGCCGTGCAAAAGTATATAGTAAAAGTGGGCCTGAAGGAATTCCAAGGCATATTTAGACGCACGCTGTTATTGTTTCAAATAAATACGCACGCATTTATGGCTGTCGATTTTATTCGCGACTTTATCGCCGAACAAAATAACTTTTAGGTCACAACCAGCTGCATTTTGCACCCGAGCTGCATTTGTATTCATGACCCTCTCGAGCTTCCCTTTGAAGCACACACACACAAACAAGCGCGCGCGCGCACGCAACTCCCAAACCCGCAAAACTATAACCATTCTATCATGCAATATTCATGCATTCCTATCAAGAACAATGCCTCGTGAATGGCGACGGCTCCAGCAGTGTTACCATGTAGGACGGGAATCCCGTGGTTGGATCTGTGGAATAGGGCAGAGGGCTGGAGAATCCGCTGGCCGAGGCGGTGAACGCCGCAGATCCGGGGTACGGGCTGAACGCTGAACCGGAGGAGGACCGGGCCAGCTCCTCGCTCCTCGGGGCGGCCAGCGGACAGGAGTAGAGCGCCAGAGAGCCAGGGGGCTGGTAGAGGTAACCCTGAGGATAGGACATTATTACAGCTTCTCCAGAACGGGAACGCGGCAGGGCAGAGAACGGGCTGATCGATGCAATCAGCGCATTTAACCAGAGCGCGCAGGGATAAACTAATAAAAGAAAATAAATAAAAGCGCAAAAGAGGAAGAGCGATCAGCGGAGTGCCGTCATGAAGATCCCCTAGCGTCCGTTTGTTTGTAGTGCTCCGGAGTGGAGAGTGAAGAGTTGCTGGAAGGAGCAGGCGAGTTTCTGAGAGCATTGGAGAAACAGGAGCTGTCAATCACGGCTCATCTAAATATTCCGTCTCCGCCCCTCTTGCAATTCCTGAACAAAACCCGCACAGAAAGCCGCCTGTGCGTCCTCGCCGTCTCGTTTCCGTCGTTTATATGCCGCGTTTTTCTTTCTTTTTGATTTATTTCGGCGGCGGATGGATGACCTAATGCCATTTTTCCATACGCCATTTCTTTATATATATAAACAATACTAATAATCTTGGCTGAAGAGGGTTTGCTCGTGCATTACAGCGTATTTACATGCACAAGACTTAAAACTAGACTTCCTAAATATAATTGCGCATTGCTATTACATTTGTAATTACATGTCGTTTAGAAAGTGCTTTTTTTACTTTCTTAAAACTACTGCACATAACATGGCAATGAAATGCATGGAATATGCAAATACATTTCCAAAGAAAATTATGCAAGCTGCATTTTTTTCTTTAGTTTAAAAGTTATTATTATTATTATTAATAATAACATAAAGGATTAGTATTGCACGAACGCAATATGAGTGAATTGTATAGGCATGAACAGTAAATACATTCAGCCGTAATTCACTCCACTGATCAACTTTTACCGTCAGAATTTAGTTTGTGAATATGTGTTGTCGCGCGCAGCTCCGTAATGTAAAGTGTTTCTCTTTTGAGTCGAAGGCTAATTGCTGGATGCTCGGAGCAGCAGTGCGCGCTCAGGCCGGTGGGAGGTGTGAGTCCTCTTCATATTTCTGCTCTCTAATCGCAGGAGGTCTTCCGTCCTGACAACAGGAGTTTGTCCTCCACATACCTGTGACATATATTTAGAACTAATATAGCAGGAATCATTTTATTATTGTTCGTGACGCGAAAACACAAACTCACACCGGCAAATTATGACTGAAATAAATAACGGGCTGTAACAATGACTGCGAAGAGAGATGTGCAAAATACGATTATTTGACTTTGACTTTTATTATTATTGCTACAATTTCAAAATAATAAGCTATCAATTGTAAAACGGTTAAAACGGGCGATGAGGAAAATGTATTCGCAAAACGCTTATAATTGTCGGCTGCATTATGGTAAATAATTTTCAAGAATGTACCGTTTCGTAAATTGAAATGACTGGAATTAAACAGATCTATATCATTTTCTGTAATGAATAAAAATAAATAAATGCAAATGCAGTCCGTAAAGTCCTTTAACATGGCAGTCAAATACAACAATAAGACAAAAAAGAAAGAAAAAACTATTTTGCATATTAGCAATGGTAATTTTAATATTATAAGGATTAGTGGGGATTAATAGAAATATCAATGAAATTGACATTCAAGAGGAAATAAATTATTGCCATGCTATGTTAAATAATGGTGGTAGTGGTGAAAAAAAAATGTTCGTATCAAAACAAAGCATTATTTTTATTTATTACACAGGCTACAATTAATTTCATATTAAAATGTATCCATATTTCCAGCCCTCTGTTTCTGATTCAGGGATGAATAACAGGTCTAATTTCTCCCTCAGATTCCGCCCTATTTCTATCCTCTTTCTTATTTCTGTGCTAAAGTAATTTGTAAAGACTGGAAACAGATTAATTTGGCGCTGGTGCTCACAGAGGACACATGAGGCGCGCGCCGCACAGCAGGGGGCAGTAGGTTAACTAGGTTAACTTCCAGACTTAGAAACCCTCGTGATATTTTAGTCCCAGCAAACATGATGGAATTATAGGAGATTCCGCCCAAGACTGCAGCTAAGTATCAGTGAAATGCACTTATCCAATTCACCAGCAGAAGCCTTCAAACATGAAATTATAGAATTAACTGACAATAGGCTTGCATGGAATTACTGACTTGCATGGCTGAAACCATAATAAATATATAGGCTATACATTCCAATATATATATGACATTGCTTAAATTATTGTGAAAAGAAAAAAAAACAAAAATCTTATTCCTTTGTTTCATAATATGCAGAACTGAATACACCCATTTTCCATAATTATTATATGACATATGACTATTTCCATAATATGACACAATTCATTCATGTTCCATATTTGAGTCATATCCTTTATATAGTTGTTCTGCTGAACAAGACATTTCAGTGTGAACAGTCTCCTAGTTTACATGATTGCATCATGCATTTTAATGCAAAAATTTAAATGCATGCAATAACATGCCCAAATAAATAATTATGCTTATTATACATATTGCACAATTTATGTACATTTTATATACATAATATGCATATTTTATGCATAATTAATTTAATTTAAAACAGCCTTATTATTATTCTTATAATTATAATAATAATAATTATTATTATTATCCCTAATGTGCAGGAGCAGCATTGCATGCAGCGAGTGAGTTTTGCAGTCATGAACAGTAAATACAATCAGCTGGATTTCCCAACAGAACATGGCCTTTTAGACCATTGATCAAGTTTTACTGACAAAATCTGTAATTATACGGGTCCTTATGCTCAATAAAGCTGATTACACTGAGAGCAAACACACACACACACACACACACACACACACACGGCTCCTTACAGAGTCAGATTTATGATGCATGCCATCGATTTGGATAGAAGGAAACAAGTATTGATTTTTGATATTTTCTGGAGACGTGTTTACTCCAGGATAATGCAGCGCGGCAGTGGCGGCTCCAGTGAGCAGTGCAGGGATTAGCAGCACTGCCTTTTGATGAGATAAATTACTCAGTGCAACTTCAATGGCCAAAGGGTACACGTTGATCTTATATTACTTCATTTACCCTTATGACTAAATGATTATTGATTTTATATTCTTAACTCTGAAATGTGAATGCCAGGCAGCTGACAGGGTTTCAAGGGCTGTTTCTGTGAAGTACAATTCTCTTTGGCCCGCTCCGTATGCGTGTGTTTGTGTGTGCATAAATCTTGGAGAGCGTGTGTGTGTTTATCTTCCTTATGCATGCGTGTCTGTTGGCAATGCAAAAAAAGACAGTTCTTAAACAGTATATTGTTATATAGGCTATTTTAGAAATATGAAGGTAAACAGATATTGTTTGCTGTGAGCTGCGTCTCCGGTTAACATCCCCCTTGTGTTCCCATCAGTCTGAGCTTTGAAACTGAACACTGAGGTGATGCTCACAGTCACAGATATACTGCAGAGAGCAGAGCCAAAAACCACAGTCTCCTCAGAATATTTGTAAAAGTCATTTTTAAAAAGACACAGAATAGTGAAATAGTGTGATGTACGTATAGCTAAACATTTAATTTAGTTTAATTTGACAACTTTAAATGTTACTAACAGTGATCTAGCGATGCAAACTACTTTTTGTTTGTAAAATTTTGCCATTTTTAATTGAAAATGTAAGATGAATCATTTACATGATTCATGTTATTATATAAATTATTCATAATTGAATGCGATGAGATAATACATTTTTTTGCAGTTTTGTGTTTTCTACATGTTAGGTACAGGAATAAGAATGAATGGAGCAAAAAATATAAATAAATAAATGAAAAAAATATATATAGGCAAATAATTTACTTTTTGCCTGCTTAAATGTTTTAGACATTATTATTATTATTTATATATATATTCTTTATTTGGTCCCACTTTATAATATGTGTCTTAAACTATTATGCACTTATGCCAAAATAAAATAACTGTTAATTAACTATTGTGTTCATGTTGATTGCAAAAATGATCCAATTAAGAACAGGGTTAGGAGTAGGAGCAACAGTGTGATTATAGATTAATTACAGATATAATTACAGAAATATATTTTATAAAATTAAGTGCAAAGCAAAAACATGTATGGACACAATAAGTGCATTGCATGGAATTATTAATTTAAATGTAACTACATAGTAGTTAAAGTCACTTAATATAAGGTCAAGATTGAAGTCTTGTTTCCAGTGCTGGCAGAGCAAATCAGCGAAGGCAAACCTTTCACCAATTCTTCATGACTTGATTGAGTGGTAATCTGTATTCTGGTTTATCAGAGAGCGTGTGCTTTGTGGAAATGTAATGTGAGGCAGCTAAAACGGCCCGCATCAACTTACATCATCTTTGAACGCTGCTTTGAACTCTTCTTTGAATGCCTGCAAATCTCAGAATGAAGAGAAGACGAGTGTTTGCGTGTCCGTAGGCACCTTAGCCAGAGCTAGATTCTCTGTTATTTCATCATGTTTGTACAGCGAGCCAGATCTTTCACCAGAGAGAGACAAGTCAGATATCACAAAAAGCAGCAAATTTCAGCTGAGCCGGAGCAAACCAGTGCGTAGATAAGGAAAACACAAAAAGCAATTTGTGTGTGTGTGATAATTGCTGTCTCTTTGGAGGTGCTGGTGCGGTGTGGAGATACAGCACTCTCTCGATGCTCTGGCCCTGCGCTCTGGGGCCCTGCGCTCTTCTGTCAGGGGAGAATGTCTTTGGTCTTCTCCAGTGGGCCCTACGGGGCTGAGGAGGGGTGAGCTCGCCAGGCCTCTAATCAGCAGCTATCCATGCGCTTGGCAGCGGAGGGGTTTCAAATCGCACCTCGCCGCCACTGAACGCCCTGAGCCCCGTCCCTGAGCGAGCCTCTGATGAAGTGCTCTGCTCCGGCTCCAACAGAGTCGTGGAGCGCCGCACACAGTCTCAATTTGTTTAACATGCAGCAGAAAGCCATGGATGTAAAAGAGCAAGAGCGAGCGGCGTTTCTTCTCTCGCTTTCTACTCTGCTTGGATTTTTAAATGCAGGAGGAACAAATCAGCAGGATATGGATGCTGCATCAACCAGCATATTGTGTTGGACAAGAGCCAGGCTCTCTGTGAGCTTTAGGTGGCCCGCTGTACTGTGCATGGCTGTTTTCTCTGTTTGGTCAGAGCTGATCTTCTCCACGATATCTGTCCACAGATATTTATGAGTTGATGACAAATAAGGATGTCCAAGACGATGAAAGGGAGAAATCTGTTCTGTCACATTTTTGGTTTCACGCTTGAATAATGTTTCAAAATAAAAGTCCTTTGTTGTGTAATTTCCGGTTTTAAGGTTATGTTTGTCACATGACAAAAAAATGGTGTCCTGCTTGCTGCTTTAATCTTGTGGAATTTATTTTTTATTTTTTACACTGCAATAATTGTTCTTGTTATTTTTGTCTTGTTTTCCATTATATATATATATATATATATATATAAATAAAATAAAAAATACGTCAAGATATATTTACTTGAAAAAAAAAATATAAGATTTTAAGTCTTGTTTTCTGGAAAAAAAAACAAAAACGACAACAACAAGAAACTACCACTAATAATAAATCAAGCAAACAAACATCAAATAAATGAGTTTATACTTAAAACAACAAAATAATATCTTCCCTTTTAATTAAGTTTATTTTTCTGACTCCACTGAATTTCTTTTTTTTCAAGCATAGACTCACATAATTATGATAAATTTTAAATTGTAAACAGTACTTTTTCTCTTAAAAACTAATTTTGCTTGCAAAAATACAGATGAAGTGTAAAAAATATTATGCTAAACAAAACATTTTAAGATTCATTTTATTATTAATCAGTTATATTTTTGTTATTGCACAGTGTTCTTTTTATTATACTTAATGACATGTTTCAAGCCCAAAATAAATAAATACATGAATACACATATAAATCAATCAATCAATAAATAGAAATTACACAGTTCAATCAGACTTTGAAAACATGGTCATCATAGAGTAATACAAAGTTTCATATTTAATGTATGCTTTCATAACTACATAGATCAAGCACCCCCCATAAAAATACAACTTATTCATTATAAATGTGTGGCTTTTCTTTAAATAACATGGAAAATGCTTCTTATGTCTCCCAGTCTTCATCATGTCCTCCTGAATTCTGCATCTGAGTGACAGTAATGACCGGACGGCTCATCATTACTGTCTGCTCAGGGATTTATACGAGAGAGAAGACTAAGAATGATCATTTTCAAATATTTGCAGGGCCAGAGAGAGCACACTGCTGGCTTTATGATATACAGCGGGTTAATGATTTAAACGACCCTCTTCCATTGGCTGATCTAAGTTTAATCAATTAAAATGACAATTTGTCGAGAGGTTAAACGGTGAGCTCCAGAGATCTGAAAGCATGATAAATGATACACTTGCACCTTCTCAACAACTCGAACTCTGCGTAGGAAAGGTTTCAGAGTGTGAGATCAGCAACTAAATCACAGCTCAGGTATATTATATATATATATTTATACCTGAGCTAAAAATCCTGTCCAGCTGCACGAGTCCTTGCATGAAGTAATGCACATCTGCCAGGGGTCGAACAGTAACTACCCATTCCTTAGTCTTTTACCATATGAATCCGACTGCATTATATTTGATATGCAAATTTCTAAGGCCTGCAAATTATCAACATGGTCAAAACTTTGCTAAAAACCATGTCTTCTGTCATCTGTTTGATAGTTTCTACTTATTTATCAAGTAAAAACAATTTTAATGTAATTGTACAGACGTCCAGCTTCAGCTGCTGTTTCTGTCAAATCTTGACTGATTTTGATCAAGTAAAGGTCAGAATAACTGTAGTTATATTTCCAGATGAACTCTTACTGGACTGAAGCAGCTCAGCTTTACTTGATTCTCCATCAATCATTTTCTAGAAAAATCAGTGCGTCTCAAATCTGATCATCAGGATCTTTTGAGGAGCGTTTGTTTCCAGAAGCTTTACTTTCTCTGTTCCTCAGCGGAGGAATGATCTTCATCTCACATCTTCTGAGGAGCATTTATTTCTTCATCTCTCAATCAGCATTGCATTATATGTTTGGATCATTAAGATATCATCTTACGAAGTCATATTATTTGCAATATAGAGTGATGACTGATATTTACATCATTTTATCTCCTTGATTTGCATTACAATCATTAGAATGATCACTTTTGACCATATAAACATCAGCATCTGCAGCAAATTGCATATTTTTGCTCTGTTTGATTCTCTGAATAAAACTGTGCTGTTGTTTTTTTTCCTCCATATTCTCATTATATCAGACTATGAGAGCCATAAAAGCCTGATGCGTCAAGATACACAACGAAAAACACATACGTGTCCCTGGAGCACAAAAGCAGTCATGAGTAACACAGGTATATTTGTAGCAATAGCCAACAATGCATCGTGTGGGTTAAAATTATAATTTCTTCTTTTATGCAAAAAATCATTAGGATATTAAGTAAAGATCATGTGCCATGAATATATTTAGTAAATTTCCTACCGTAAATATATCAAAACTTAATTTTTGATTAGTAATATGCATTGCTAAGAACTTCATTTGAACAACTTTAAAGGAGATTTTCTCAATATTTAGATTTTTTTGCTCCCTCAGATTCCAGATTTTCAAATAGTTGTATCTCAGATCAAATATGATCATATCCTAACAAACCATACATCAATGGAAAGATTATTTATTCATTCAGCTTTCAGATGATTTATAAATCTCAATTTTATAAAATTGACCCTTATGACATGGTTTTGTGGTCCAGGGTCACATATGCATTATGTTTAATGGTTAAGTCGATTGTGCTTTTGATGTTCTGGTCTCCATAAGGAACACAAACACAGATCGCTGACAGATTTCCTCTCAAGCCCAAACACCAGCACCTGTTAATACAAAACACAGGAGCAAGTGGAAACGAGACTTTCCTTCGCTCGGCCATGTTTGCTCTAGCGGCTGATCCTATGGGAACACACCTAATCCATGTCATGTAGAATTAAGCTTCTCTCTCATTCATCAGCCTCTTGCAAGTTCGAGCACAAAGAGAGCTATGTGAGCAGAGAACGGCCACAAACGAGAGGAATTACGTGCTGGACGAGTCTCCACCATACGGCCGATTGATGAGCCCAATGAATCACCTTAAATCAAAGCCAAATAAAAGGAGGCACAAAGAGGCGCAATTGGAAAAGGCTACCCGAGCCGTCTTCGTCCAGGTAGTGCAATAACGGCGGGCTGAGGAGATAGAGTTCCCTCCAAAGAGACTGTTGACAGCCAGTGTCAGTGGTCTTTGTAAGCATTGTGCAGGGCCTGATAGGGTTACCTGTGGCTAATCCACGCTGACCTTGCCCGGGTTTCTGAACGAGGACGCTTTTGTACAGTTCGGACGGCTGAAAAGCTATGAGGATACTGACATATAACCATCGGCGCAGGTCTCGCACCCACTCTTTTGTGGTGTTATCAGGTTGCATGTCTGGGACTGCAAATAAACAATGTTTGAGCACAAGTAAGGTGACATTTAAAGTGGCTCGGGAACTCCGCATTCGGAGCGACAGGTTCAAAAGGTCAGCCAGAGAGTGGGAGCATTTCGATGACTTCAAAGAAAGCCTATCGTGATAAAATGTTAGGGTGGCAGATGCAAACGCTGTACAAAATGCCACAACAGAGAGGGAAGCGTTGGCACGCGATGTGTCGCGTTGGACAGACCGAACTTTGAAGCTGAGAATGCCATGTAAACACAGAGCCGTTCGAAACCACACCGAGCCAATCAATCAAAGCCTCGGGTTTCACAAAGCTTATCGGAATGAAATAAAATATCGTGATCACTTCTGGAAAATAGCAGCTTCCGTTTACCTCGGCGACTGATGAAAGCGCGTTAAACTTTAGGTGCACAAACTTTAGCTTTATTATTCAGGTCGTAAGATATCACGCGTTTTTCAAATGTAAACAATGCTAAACTTTTTCATAACAGGAGTCCTGAAAAACAGAAATCTGACAGGATCGCTGAAGAACATCAGAAACAGGAAGAGAGAGAAAGACAGTAATGAATGTTAGACATGCGTTTCAAGCTGGAAGGCATCAGCTGGTCATCAGAACATCACAAACACATCCAGTTCTAGCGGAACCGAGAGAAAAACAAGACTCTGGTCAGTTCCCCAGTATTTCAGGTACAATTTCTATGGAGGCGACCAACATGGCCTTGTTTACTGTGAACCACCTGCCATCCAGTTTAACCAGGTGCTACAGCATTGGATATATATATATATATATAGTATAGCTTTTTGCCTGTGTTTATTTTTACCTGATTTGCATAATTCCTTTAATGACAATGTTGACAGCGTGTGAAAAGAAAATGCTATCAGTGGAGCAATACATTTTGGTATTTAATGTTAAAGATAACATTATATTCATTTTCTTTTTCTTTTCTTTTTTTCTAATCTGAAAAATTGTATTAAATGTTGAACTGACCACAAGAACTCAAGAAGCCAAGTGATTCTCTGCCTTTCTGAGATCTAGCTGGATCCATAATCTGAGAGCGTACCACATTGTTTTGTTTTCCAAATTACTTTGAAAAAGGGAAAATGTCATTGTGGGTCTGCTGGAAGTAAATGTATTATCCTGGAGTCCCATTAACCTGCGCAACACTTCATCCTCCTCAATCTGAGTGTTTCACGACGTGTTCAGTATGAAGCGTCCCGCTTTAGTCTTCTAGCGCAGTGTTAAATGATCATTGATCTGTGATCAGAGTTTGGACATGGGCCATTTGCACATCCCGAGTCTGTACAAGAACAACAATAAATTCTGTTCCAGCAGGTTCACCAGCAGATACACACCGCGGTATCGATGAGTTTAGATGTAGACTAGCACGGTACCAGATACTTCAGCTAATTAAAAATGGATGTGCGTGTGTGCTGCATACAATTTAATCCCATCAAATATCAGGGGAGAAATAAAGGTTTAGCGCAGCCACTGCTCAACACAAGCCTGAGAAAATCAAATAAAAGGGAGAAGGGTCTGGCAGGAAGCCTCCGTTGGCAGATTGGCCGCTGGTCAAGTATGAACGGTCCGGCGGGACGGCCTGCTTACCGAATGTGTTGCAGCTTCTGTTTGAATGCAATGATTAAATGAGCAAATACTTCCCAGATTTGTTGCGAGAGGAGCTGTCAGTTTATTTATTCATAACGTGGCTATGAATAATTTAATGGTCAGCACTTTTTATCTGGAGGATCATTATTGAGAGTTGAGGTGAAAGCTGTTGATTGGGCTTTTGGCAGCCGTCCACGGCCCCTGACGACGACACGTCACGCGGGTATAAAGGGAACAATGTATTTCAAGACGCAGCGTCCACAGGGGAGAGACGCTAATTTGGAAAATGGGTAGAAAACCTGAAGCACATAATCTTCTGGAAAGTATAAAAAATTTGGGCCAGATATAAACAGTGCAATATTTTTACAATTCAAACAGCTGTTTTCTATGTGAATATGTGTTAAACTGTAATGTATTTCTGTGATTTGCAGCTGTATTTCCAGCATCATTACTCCAGTCTTCAGTCACATGATCTTCAGAAATCATAATAATATACTGATTTACTGCTCAACAAACATTTCTGATTATTATCAATGTTGAACACAGTTGTGCTGCACAATATTTTTGTATGTTTGTATGTATGCATTTGATTTTTCAGGATTCACAGATTAATAGAAAGTTCAAAAGAACAGTGTTTATTTGATATACAAGTATTTTGTAGCAAATATGTAAAAAATTTATATAATTGTAACAAAAAAACATTTCTTTGCTGTCACTTTTAATACATTTATAGCGTATTTCAGAATAAAATATTGATTTATTTATTCATTCTTACTAACCACACTGTGTTCAACATTGTTAATAATCAGAAATGTTTGTTGAGCAGTAAATCAGTATATTATTATGATTTCTGAAGATCATGTGACACTGAAGACTGGAGTAATGATGCTGAAAATACAGCAGAAATAAATGACAGTTTAACACATATTCACACAGAAAACAGCTGGTTTAAACTGTAATAATATTTTACATTTTTACTGTATTTTTGAGCAAATAAATGCAGCCTTGGTGAGACTTTTTAAAAAACACTGAATAAATCATAATTGTTCCAGACGTGTATTTCCTGCTGAAGTGCTTGTTTTCAGACAGGTTTCCTGCACACACACTACACAGTTCTGTCTGACAGGGGTGTTGGAGGTTTTTCTCTGCGGGTGGATTGAGTTTTCAGGTGTGTTATCTGCGTGGCTCGTGATGGGCTGGTCCAGATAACTCCAGACGGAGCTCAGATGGGAAGAAAATGAGGATCAGGAGTGGCTGATCTTTTTATCAGCTGACCCCGTCTGTTGCCATGGCAGCATGTTTTAACCCCTGGGATGGATGAGATGATGAAGAAATGATAAAAACCCGTCCTGCCAGAACATTAAGACACATTCCCTCAGATATCACACGTCCTTCACTCCAGCGCTGATTCTAGAGACACGGGACAAACACAACTGAACCTGATTCTGTTTCTGAAAACAAGCAACATCTTCACTTTGAAATTAATCTGAGATTGTTGCAATAATTATTATTATTGTTATTTTTATTATTTATTTTTTTACAAACATGCAATTTTATCAAAAAGATGAGAGTATGTTATGTTTTAGTGCCCATAAAAGACATCTCTATCCATAAAGATAAAAAAGTACATTAAACATGAGAAAAGTACATATCCTTTAAATAAACATTACTATATCTCCTAGCAAAAGAGTATTTTTCGATTTATTTGTTTGTTTGTTGTTAAATAAATACATAATATAGATTTTCATTCATTCATTAATTATTTTTTTAAAGTTATATATGCAATACTGAACTATAAACTATAAACTTAACTACTGATGAACTAATGAATTGATGAACACATTAGAAATACATTTTTGGGGATTTTTAAATAATTTCCCTCAAATTAAGTACACTGATAAACAATTATTCATTAAATTTACAAAATATTTTTAAGGTAAGAGGTTGCAAGCTATTTATTTCAGCTACATTTAAATAAACAAATTTAGTTGACTAACTTTCAAAATTGTTTTTTGTAGTTTTTTTTTTGTTTGTTTTGTTTAATGTAGCTAAAATAAATAGTTTGCAACCACTTACCTTAAAAAAAAAAAAAAAGTATAATTTTTTCAGTGTAGGTCTTACTAGTAGCAACAACACAAACTGCACACAACACATGCATTTGATACATGTGTGATGAAAAATAATTAATTTGATGTGACCATGACCTTTAATACTCTGGCTGTGATAAAAGCTAGACTATCATTCAATCTCGAATCATTCATTAATCAGTATGAATGATCGATTTGTCAATATTTATCATTTTGAATCACTGTTGATCTATACTGAATGATTATTCCTAGTACTGATAATTCATCAACATCGTATTTCAGTATATCTCATATTATAGTCTGAGCTTCACAAACAGCACATCTCTGATTTCCACAGATGAAGTGTGGAGATGCTGTGAGTGTGCTTGGACAGCGCAGTAATGTGACATTGGCTCGCTGTGAAAGCAGGCCTGCCAGCCGTGCAGATGAGAGCCGCAGACGGGCCCAGCTGGCAGGCTCGAGCGACGAAGGCCCCTGGATCGCTCGCGAACAATCCTCTTATGCAACCCAGAGGCCTGCGCTTTATCAAGCGCGGCAGAGACCCGTCATACCGCTGCACTGCTGCTTCAGTTCGGACCGCACTTAAATCTCTGAAATAAAAGATGGTTCAAATCAGCCTCCAGGCTCTTTTGGTATTTCCAAATTCATGCAAAACCATCACAGATTCAAGCGATTGCTAACACACAAACACACACACACACACACACACACGTTCCAGCATTCACTGCATATACCAGCGTTAATGAAAGTAAATAGACCTCCTCTTTAAAACCAAGCAAAGAAAATTTAAGAAATAAACTAAATGGAATACATCAACATTGTCTCTAAATGTAGATGAAGATATAATTTGCAACAGATAGTTTATTTCTTTTTAATTCGCAAAAAAATAAATAAATAAAAAATCTTCTGATAACACTGCAAAAGAAGTGCTGTTATTTGTTAGGTTATATATATATATATATATAGAGAGAGAGAGAGAGAACTGTTATTGTAATAACTGTAATATTTGTAATATATATATATATATATATATTTATTTATATTTATACGTATATGAAATTAATTTTCAGTCTTACAGTAGCCTATAATTGGGCTAAATGTGAACGTGGATGACCTTTTACATTGTTTATGTGTGTTACTGGACAAAGGTTTTCTTTAAATATGCCACATGTGAATATAGTTTCTTGGATTGAAATATATAATATTAGGGCAAAATATTTTTTAATGTTTTAAATTAAATAATTTAAATATAATTTTTGAAAATATACAGAAATGGCAAAAAATATTGTTAGAATATATATTTTTTATAAAATTTGAAATTTGTCATGCTTTTATTTATTTATTTGTTTGTTTGCCTTTTGAAGAATGAAGCAAGTTTATGATTCAAACAAGACTGTATCTGCCAATGGGCTCATAAAATCAACTTAACCCAAAGCTCAAACAGGTTTACATTTCCCATTGACAGATATTTGTAAATATTATTGAGCATAAATGCACTTAATTTGTTCTGTTTCTCATAAAACACGACTTAATATCTTCATTTTGCAAGTAAATTTATCTTAATTTAAGGATGCTAATTTATTTGTATTGGGAAAAAACCCCAAAAACAATTGCAGTGCATGCAACATTTAATTATTTTTACATGTACAAGACTTTCTGCTCTGATTTATTGTTTTAAGCCATAATTAATGTAAGGGTGAATGAAGACTTTTGAAGAGCCACAGAAACGCTGTTATACAGCCGAGCAATGCTGCATGTTAGTCATGTAGGCCAAAACGTTACAAATTGTTGTACAAGTGGACCACGAGACATTAACCTTCCACTAATAACACACCTGGGGATAATGATTTCAGCGAGCCCCATCATTCCTACTTACGCTAAACATATTGGCAGTATCATTTAAATCTAAAAGGCAATTATCTGTTAATCAAATAGCCCCAGAGTACTTGTATGTACACACAATCCATCAGCCAATCGTGGTGTTTCAAACATCATCCTGTGTTGTGCCATGCATATGAGCTGAACGACAGAAGCAGACTGATGGATTTTCACAGGCCTTGCTTTTCATTCGCCCAAAAACACGGTGAAAAGCTCCTAATGTGGCATTCCTGGGTTTTCCGATATATTTGGAGGTGATAAACAAAAGGAGGCGTTTTCCTCGGGCTCTGAGCTCTCAGCGGATCAATAGAGTCCAGACTCTCGTACAGTTTGCCTATTATGATATTTGTCTGTCACTGATGACATGCCATCTCGTATACGACCCGGGCCAAAACACAATTATTGATCCAGTCATCTCTGATGGATATGCTATTATTGAGAGAAGAGAGAGAGGCAGCTTCCAGCGGATATATATGTCTGCTGAAAAAAAATAAATAAATAAGGAGAGAGACTTAATAATAAATGACTACAACTTTTTTATATTTTTATTAAGGCAATATGTATTAACTTAGCAGATATGATTCATTTCTTAATTAAATTCCTAGTGTTGTTAATAGAATAGCGGGGAATTGTCAGATTTATGAAATTATTATAAAGTCATAATTTTGTACTTTTTGTCTGCAGAATCTTTGTATACTTCTATATTATACTACTCTAGGTAACACTTTACAATAAGATGTCATTTGTTAACATTAGTTAATGAATTAACTAGCATGAACGAACTATGAACAATGCTTGTATTACACTATTTATTCATTTTTGTTAATGTTAGTTAATAATAATAATACAGTCGTTTATTTGTAGTTCATGTTAGTTCACAGAGCAATAACTAATGTTAACAAACACAACTTGTGGTTTTAATAATGCATTAGTAAAAAAAAATTAACAATACTTTTACAGCATTTAATAATCTGAGTTAATGTTAACTAATGTAGTTAACTAATGTTAACTAATGAACTTTAACTAATGAACTTTAAAAGTAACATTAGTGTTAGTGAGAGATTGAATATGGAAAATGTGAAACGTATTGTTAAGTAAGATTTACTCACAATTTACTTACAATTTTCACTTAGAAACGTCTTATAAGTTGCACAAATATATACAAAGAAACGGCAAGTAACACTGAATTAACCATGAAATATCTGAATACAACTGAATATAGTATTTTCTTGTAAAACACACTCCAATAATCTGTGTTTTACTTACAATTTTAAAAAGTAATTTTACAGTGCATTTATCTTTTGATCTTCTGTGACTGTACGGTATAACATGGATTAAATATATATATATATATATATATATATATATATATATATACTGTATATGGGGAGCTTTATAATAGTCCCAATAACAGCTTATTTGTGCCTTCCATGAAAAGTCAGTTGCATTATAGTAAAACTAAACCACTACCGGAGCGCAGCATTTGATATGTCTGGGGAAGAAAAAAACCTACAAAATGTAAAAAGTATTGTCTATAATAATAATAATAATAAAATAATTTTGAAATGGTAGAAGTTATTCTGAAAAGAATAAAAAAAATTAAGAAATTTCTTGAGAATTTCACAAATTATTAAAAAAACAATAGTTAAAAAAAGTTAAAATTGAATTAAACATGCAGGTTATAAAAGTTATTATACAAGTAAAAAGACTTAAATAGTATTTTCTTGTAAAACACACTCCAATAATCTGTGTTTTACTTACAACTTTAAATAATAATAATGATAATAATAACAATAATAATAATAAAATAACTCTTGCAAATAAAAATAATTAAATCTAAAATTTGCGAATGCACTTGGGTTGGTTTCTCTTGCACATGCGTTGAGATGCGATCCGTCACACTTCTCTGCTGGATTGACAGAAACAGACGTCCAGCCACAGAAATGTGCCTGTGCTCTAATAAAGACCCCCAGCAGAAATACAGCCCAACCTCAGGAGACCAGTTTCATTTAAGAGACGCCACTCTTTGGCGAGCGTTAAAAACACACGAGTGCTCGTAGAAACTCAGCAGACTATTAACATCCTTTAACACGATACCCAACAAATCAACGTCAGCGAGTGAAACAAGCGGCCTTTATCAGAAAGCAGGCAGCTGTACTCTTACACTCGCTCTATCAGACGTCCAGAGCTTAATCCTGAGCCCGGCGGAAGAGCGCATGGGGCTGTAATAAATGAACAAGGCCAGGAATCATAAGCTATAGCTGCGTCTGCGGAATCAATGCCATTGATTGTGTTAAAACAGTTGGCATGATAACAATACGGCCTCTAAAGCCTCTCTAGCAAAAGTGCCTGTGATCCTTTATTTACTGATCTTTCCTCTGCTCTACCAAGGTCTTCGTTCGTTCGACGTCATCTGACAGCATTAGTATTGATAGAACCAAATTGGGTTTCATTTACAGCACTGAAATTAATACAGCAAGGCTGTTAAACAGGAAGATAGGAAGAGCTGCTGGCTCTGGAAATAGATTCAGCGTTGTTCCGCAGGCGATCAGGGCACCTTCCAGGTAGGATTTCAGCTGGAGTTGCTCACAGATTTGGATCGTGCATTTTTAGTTATTATGCCTCATCCGGACGAATGTTATCAGGATCTCAAAAGCCAAGTCATTAAAACAACAGTGTTCTTTAATATTTTATCTCTTCCAAGCAGAACACAGCATGCCGTTGGTCGTGATGCTTTTGTGATGGTTTGAGTAGAGCAGAGTCAGGTTTCACTTTGAGTTTCCGGCCTGCAAACAGACTCACTGTGTTCCAGCTCCGCCACATTAAACACGAGTAAATATCAAACACCAAAACTATGCACACCATCAATGAACGCTCACACAGCTTCTGTTAAGAGTTCAACCTAACAACTAAAAATGGATGTGATGCCTTCAATGCAAATCATCAAGCAGCATGATCATTTAAACTTGTGAAATGTTAATATTTGATCATTTGTTACTATTTGAAGCATTTATTTAACTTAAAGATAACACACAGAAATAATATTTCTATATAGTAGTAAAAGAACAGTAATTAAACTCCTAATTAATTTACACAAACTTCACAATTTATGTATAAATAAACACTATCTGTCTATCTGTCTGTCTGTCTGTCTGTCTGTCTGTCTATCTATCTATCTATCTATCTATCTATCTATCTATCTGTCTGTCTGTCTGTCTGTCTGTCTGTCTGTCTGTCTGTCTGTCTGTCTATCTATCTATCTATCTATCTGTCTGTCTGTCTGTCTGTCTGTCTGTCTGTCTGTCTGTCTGTCTGTCTGTCTGTCTGTCTGTCTATCTATCCATCTATCATCTATATCTATTCATTCATCTAAGAAGATATTCCTGATGGCCATTTAAATTTAAAAATGGTTTTCAGATGTAATATTTATTTATCTGTGAATATTTTTGTTTTGTAATGCATTTCTCCAAAGAACCATTTAATTTATAAATAATTTACACAAACTTAAAATATATAACAGTTTACAAGATGCTTTAATGCAGAAACTGGCTCAGGTC